>NW_007726838.1:299230-341032 GCF_000696425.1 Galeopterus variegatus
GGCGACCCTTGGCCGGGGAGGTTCCGGGCTGGCCCCGTCCAGCCCCCGGCACTGTCCGGCTCCCGCCCCCGCCACACCCATACGAACACGGCTTGGGCCGTTGCCCGCCCGCCTCCTCCACGCCCTCGGCGGCTCGGTGGCTCCGGGGTTGGTGGCGACGCCCGGCCGCTCCGGGGTCCCGCACCCCTGCTCGCTGCGCTCCCGGCCTCGGAGGTGCAGAGGCCGCCGCGCCCCAGGCACCACTCTCGGCGTCTGCATTGTTTTCGACTGAGACCTGAGAGGGGCCCGGGCGGGGTGGAGGGAGAGGGGCCGGGGGTTTAGGATTACAGGCGCGCGCCAGCGCCTCCTATGGGCCGAGAGCCGCACGGCCGCGGACTGCGGTACCGGGGAAGGCCGGGGCGAGCGCAGCCTGCGCCCCCTCAGCTTTTAAAAACCAGGCCTCCTTCGGCGCCCACCTTGCCCAACGCTCGCCTCTGCAGCGCCCGCCCTGCGCCCCCCCGCGCCTCCCACTCCTCTTTCACTGGGGATGAGGACCGTAGTAAGAGACAGGTAAAGAGGACTTCAGTAGGACACAGGTAAAGAGCGCCCCAGGTCAAAGGCTTCAGTTACCCCCTCCTACACTCTACTTTTCCATCCCATCCTTGGCTCACCGTTCAGTTTAAAGCAAAAGGAAATGCCGCCGAGCCACTTCAACCAAAGACAACGACCACGGCAGAGTCCGAGCGAGAGGCACTCACTCCAGAGATGCAATTCGTCACCGCCCCTCCGTCCCCACCAGGGGCGAGCCCGCAAGATCCTTTCTGTCCCCCGCCCCACCCTTGGCTGATGCTGCGGGCGAATCCCGCGAGCTGGACGCCAGGGACGCTAAGAGCCGCACCTTTCGGTCACCAAGCTGGCTTTCGGCTCTTTCCCCAGAATTGCCACTTTTCCACTAGCAACAAGTAACCTGGTCGCAGCTCCCCGGAGGCCAGAGGGAGTCCCGCCCGCCGGGGTCTGCAGGAAGGCGCTGGCCACCACGTCCCCAGGACCCGTCCCGGAGCAGCGCGCCGCCCACGGCCCGTCCCCAGGAGGCACAAAACGGGCCCGCCTCGGCGCCAGACGCGTTTGCAGCTGGAGAGCCCAGCCCGATGCCCCTCCCCCTGCATCCCTCCCCTGCCCGCGCCCCGGGAGGAAAGCGGCCCTTGGGCCGAGAGCCGGGAGCCCGGGCTCTGCTTTAAGTCCCTCTCAATCTGGGGACTGGAGCAAGAGCCAGGCCACCGGGGGCCAACGACGGGCTCGTTCCCGGCGCCCCCCTCTCCTCCCGTCCCCGTCGCTCTCGTGAGCGAGGTCCAGCTGCACTTGGGTCAATCTCAAAGTAGGACCGTGTAAGAGCCCTGAAGCAGGGATTCGCCAAGACGGCAAAGCGAGGCTGGTGGGGCCCACTCCTGTCGGGCAGCCGAGGAAGGGCCCTCACCTTGAGGACTGTAAAAAGGCGGAGGCTGAGGAGAGAGGGGGAGGAGGGACGGGATGCAGCGCAGCAGCGCCAGGGTCCGGGCAGGCCAGATTTGGGGGGTGGGAGGTTAAAAACCAAAGCCAACGCGGCAGCGGGTGAGGTGAGATGCCCGGGGGGGGCCCTTCCTCCCCTGTGATTACAGAGGATTGAAGCCCGTGGGGATCTGGGGTGTCAGTCCAGAGAGGTGTGCAGCTGAGGACTGTGGTGCTCCGTTTCCCTGGATGTCTCCCCCTGCTCCAAAAAGCTGCCTAGTTTTAGTGGAGAGCGACCGCGGCGAGGCGAGTCGGCCCAAAACGTTGAGCAATTCAGCCACGGAGCCAAAAAGCCATTTCCCACACCGCCCAGCCCGGGGCTTTTCCAGGCACTCGGCCCGGCGCTGAGCGGCCCGGACCTGATAGGGGCCATCCATGCTTGCCTCCCATCTTGGGAAATGGAGGGACAAGTTCTTCCAGGCACTTTTCCTGCACACCCTGAGGTCTTAGCAGAGCTAAGTATGGGGCGAAGTGTGGGGCGGACGCTCCGGCTGTGGGACAGACAGACAGCGGACAGACTGTCCAGCCCTTCCTTCCGGGCCAGGAGGAGAAGCCAGGTCACCGGCAGCACCCGCACACCTGGCCCGCTCCCGGCTGCCTTCTGCAGCCGTACGCGGGTCGGACCGCACTCTCTCCCGCTCAGAGCTGGCCGACACTTTTCCAACAGAACCGCTGATCCCAGTTGTTTCAGAGCCAAGTGGACGCCGCCCGCTTCCCTGGCGCTGCCGAGAGGAGTGACTCTCATGTGTAAAACCCGATTTCCATGGGGATAGACAGCTGAGGAAGGAGGAGGGGTACGCGGAGACGGGCAGGGAGAGGAAGAGAGAAAGGGGGCGACTGGAGAGCAGGAAACAGCGCAGGACGAGCTCGGGCGACGAGTGCCACGCATCCCCGCGCAGAGAAGGGTACCGGGGAGCGGGGACCAGGTCTCCGGGTGCCCGAAGGGAGAGGGTGAGATGGTTCGCCTCCCACCTTTCTGCCTTACCTACAACCAAGTTTCCCAGTTCCACGTCTCCGTAACTTCCTCACAAGAAGTTCGGCACTTTTCTGGAGACCTTTTCTCTTTCCTGCCTGCGGCCGGGACCGAGCAGCAGCAGAGCCTGGGGCTTTGCAGAAAAGATTTCACCGACGAAGGGGGCGCGCGGAGACGGGTGGGGGCGAGGGCCACCGCGCAAAACGAGGGCCCTTCGGAGTGCAGTTTGAAATTCCTCAAATCCCAGTTGCTGGAATGCGAGGCGACGACGACTTCACTCGGGGCCAAATGTGTTTGTCATTACTCCAGACCGCCAGCCAGCGCCGCCGCCGTCACCCCCGCGCTAGGGCGCGCAACCCGAGCGCACTGCGGGGCGGGCCCCCGCTCTCCCTCGCACCTCACTGCCCCGGCAAACCGCTCGGGAGCACCCGAAACTGTGGTCCAAGCCCGCGCCCCTCTGCTCGTCCTGCAGCTGCCACCGCCGTGCTGAGTCTGGCCCCGGCTCTCACCAGGCGCAGCGCCGTCTAGTAATTACGCGCGCTCGGCTGGCGCCATGTGCACCGGACCGGCACCCGAAGTCCGGCCTGCTCCAGCAGAGCCCTTCACGCCTCCCTGGCCCCGCGCCCCCTTCCCGCTTCCCACCTCCGCCAGACCCCAACCGCGCTCCACACCACGGGCTGCAGCGCTGTCCCGCCAAACCGTGGGCGAGGAATGAAAATACTCATTAAAAACCTGTCGCCTTCCAGGACCCACTGCCAAGAAGAGCGCAGACACTTCTGCTTCCACCCCCAGCCGTACTTGGTGCTAGTCCCAGGATCCACGAATACCACCCCCACCTCCAAAAGAAACCTCAAAAATGTAAGCCTAAACAATTTCTTTGGAAGGCCATGGGGTTGTTAGAAAAACATTGCTTTTAAAAATAGGTCTGGAAAATGTGTGTTTTTAAAAAAAATCCCCAGACTTTCTAACTTTATGGTTATCCCTCCTCCCCCCTCCTCCCCCAAGGAAGTTTTATTCAGAATAAATTACTCTCTGGACACACAACTGGAATTCAGTTCCCTTCCCCCCCCCTCATCGCCCGAAGTTTGAAGTTACTTAGCTACTTCCAGCCCCAGAGTCTGATCACAGACTTCCCTTAGAAACAAAATGATTTTTTCCTCTTCCTTACCTTCTCCTCCTATGTCAATCAGCAATAGAAATCCTACACATGGAGTAAAAAGTGGGCTCACGGCCTCCAATCCTCTCCCGCAGTCCTCTCCGCTGTTTCTCTCCCTGTAGTTCCCAACTGTAATGGGCTCAAAAACCGCGTTTTGTAATTGATTCAATGTTATAGTCCATCCTTCTAAAACTAATCATTTGCTCTAAGTAAATAGCTGTCAGGAAATGAAGCCCCCCCCCCTTGGCCTCTTCAAAATAAAAGTTCCCTCGGATTCCCTCCGCTCTGAATCTCCCAATATCCAGATTGCGCCTTTGCTTTTCGCTCTTACGCAATCAGGGGGTCCAGTCCCAACCCCCAGACTTCGACAACAACTGGAGGGCGGGGAGAGGCAGACCAGATGGGGTGGGGGTGGTGGAAGGGGGAGGTGTTGATGCTCTGCCGGGAAAGAGGTTTCGTGAAACTTAACAAACAGCCCATCATTTCCAGAATGAGTTTGCCTCCCAATTTGGGGGATATTTTCCTACGCTGCTATAGTTTTGTATTCTCTTTGAAACGAAGAAAAAGCACATGTAAGATTGCAGTTAATGCCCAGAGAGAATATAAATCTCGAATCGAGAAATGTCACTGTAGAAACTCCTGGCTCTACTAGAAATGGGGCCCTTGGAAGAAATCTCCAAGCGGTTGCGTTGTTTTGAACTGGGGGTCATTTAGGGGAAGTGCCGTGTAGTTGCTAATCCTTTAATGGGATTAGGCTAACTTTGAGTCCAATACGACGATGATGGTTTTTTGCAAGACTGGACGGAGTCTGAAATGGGGTGCAAAGAATCGAGGGTCTGCGTAAGTTCGGAACGTTCTCCGGCAGAACGACCTTTACTCTCTCCGAGCCACTTATCTCGTCGTGCCTTTGTTTGGGGGGTTGTCTGGACGAGGTTGCCCTGGCTTCTATCTCTCATACAAAAAGGCTCAGGCTTGGGCGTTTGGGGAATCGTCTACAACATGCCAGCCAACTCCGCGTCCTGTGGGAGGGTGCATTTTGACCCTCCCGCTGCGTGGGTCGAACCCAATGGACACCCTGGAGTTGAGAGCTGAGCCCCAAACCCTGTGCCCAAGGCGCGAGGCAAAAGACCGTGTCGGGCAAGAACGATCCTGCTCGCGAGGGAAAGGGGGCGCTGATGCTCCAGGAACCAGACCTGGGCGGAGCGGGGCTGCTGAGCGAGGGCGGGGGGAGGGGAACGCCTTCACCTCCTCGATTTCTCCGATTTTGAATTCTCTTATTGGAGATGGGGATCATCCTTCATCCTCCCCCCAACCCCGTCCCACCTCCACACACGCACTCTTAAAATGCCCAGGGCGACCAGGTTGAGACTGGAACGTCTAATAGCCGTCACTTTCTCCTTCACCAGGAGGGTGGACACTGGGCAGTGGGCAGGGTACTCCAAGGGGCGCGGTAGGTGCCTAACTGAAACAAGATCTTGGGGTGACAGGCTCGGTAAAGGGGCACCGGGGGCTGGGCTGGGGACCCCATACCTCCGGCCCTTCTGCGCGCCCGCCTGTCGTGCATCTTCAGCTCGGGTGACTGCACTGCTCGCTATTACTTCCACATGTTCCTTCAGGAAATCATTGAAGGCAAATGTATGAACAGCCCCTTGTTCGGAATGCTAACAGGATACCGTAATGTTTGTAGATAATGAACGGGAACTAACGACCCCCCCAAAATGAGTGCGGAATACAAGGGCAAAGCGGATGCCAGCTTTCATGCTTATGGTACACGCAAGTTGAGATGTGGGTTTTTATACCAGGTACCCAAGAGGGCAGGAGGCGAGGCAGGGAGCCCACCAGGAGGGCTGGCTTTGCTGCGGCGACACTGCCAGCTCGGTCACGCCGGGGTCTCTCGCACGCAGGGCCCCAGCGCTCCCCGCCCACAAAGAGTAACTTCACAGTTCATTTCAGAGCCGTTTAAAGGGGTCTGGAAAGCGGGCCGGGCGGGGTTGTCCCAGGGCAGTAACTCCTCTGGAGTTTAAAGCAGAAAGAAATGGATGAGCAAGCGAGCACCCAGTTGTCCTTCTGGTAGTAATTACCTGCCTAATTTGAATGATGCCTTTGTTATGATCATTAACAAACATTTGCTAAAGGTTTCCATGTGTGACATTCTCAAAAGTTTAAAGGCCTGGGGAGCTGACTCCGGGGACTGCGCGCTGGTGGGGGGTGGCGCAGGGAAGCAAATGGTTGGGGGAAGATTTCGCCCAGTGTGGACCGAGCAAAGACGAAGAGAGGTCAACATCTGCCTCCCCTGCCGAAGCAAAACAAACCCAGTGGTCAGGAGCGACCTCGGGGCAGGGGGCCCTCGAACCGAGGCGGCTGGCTCCTTAACCCGCGTCCTACCCCCGCAACCCCCGCCTCTCCCACTGCTCGTAGGCGGGTTTGAATCGTGTGCTCTCCCTCCGTGGCTGTTCCGAGGCTTCGAGAAAGGTCGGGTCTGCGCCCGTCTGTCGGCCGGGGGCGTCTGGGGCCGAGGGGCGAGCCTAGCCGCGCTCTGCCCGTGTTGTTCCAAGATCCTTCCAGATTGCTCCCTGGACGCCTGGGGTCTTGGGTGGTCCCGGAGCTGCAGCGGGAAAGAAGCGCTGCCTGGCGGAGGCGGGCTGCGGGGTCTTCTCCACTGTTCCTGGGCTGGCCGGGGCACCGTGGAGGAACCAGGCCGCCTTACACACCCGGAGCAGTCCCTTTGCGGGCTCCGGCAGCTGCAAAGGTCCCGACCTGCGCCCGGATTGTGATTTTCAGCCTCTTGGGATTTTTTTTTTTTTTTTTTTTTTTTTTTCCTTGATGGGTCATCAAGTGATTAGGAATGAGGATATTCTCCCAAAATTAGGAGTTTGGCGGCTGTGACCGAAGGGGAAAGAATCCCAACTCCCAAATTGAACCTGGCGGGAAGTTTGGGAAAAGGGGCGGGGAGCGCAGCTGTTCTGGCCTTGGCCTCGTGCACCTAGGCCCGCAGGCGACACGAAATTGGGTGTAAGAGTATAAAGATATGCAGCAGATAAGTCACCCTTCCTAAAGGGGGCCCCGTGAACTTTTTATAACCAGACCAAAATGGTCACTGAAAACAAAAAGTCTTGCCCTGCCCTGCCTCCCGGGCTCGCTTTCCCGGCCCCAGCTCCTGGGGCAGGGGCGGCTGCAGCTCGGAGCGCCGCACCTTCTGCTTTCGTGGGCGTTTCCCGTCGAGTTGACTTTGTGTCTTCTCTGCTCCCCAACTCTCCTTCGCTCGGAGAATTCCGAAGGTCCTTTTGCTTTAGAAAATATGTGAGACTGTAAAAGCTATCAA
The DNA here is from genome assembly GCF_000696425.1 of Galeopterus variegatus. Lineage (NCBI taxonomy): Eukaryota > Metazoa > Chordata > Mammalia > Dermoptera > Cynocephalidae > Galeopterus > Galeopterus variegatus. The sequence continues at coordinate 306,206 of NW_007726838.1, forward strand.
AGCCGTTAGTTGTGAAAATCACATTTAAACAAACTTGTGAATTTTTTTTCAAATGAGGTTGATGGGCGGGGCGGGGGTGGGGGTGCTTCTGGCTTCAGGATTTGAAAATGAAGGGCCGTTTGGTGGTTTGCAGAAGAAAACGGCGCTAACTGCCCCTTCTCCCACCCCCTTTAACCCTTGACTGCGTCTGGAAGAGCTGCCTCCCTGGGCCCAGCCAACGGGCCTTTGCCGGGAAGGCTCTGAGGAGGCCGGTGGGTGTAGCGCACAGATGTGGGGGGTCCCCGCGGGGAGACGGCGGAGGGCTGCACCCCGGCCTCGGGTCTGCCCCAGCTGAGGCTCGCAACTAGTTCCGAGGAGCCTGTTCGCACGCTCGGAATTCAGAGCGCCCCAAGTCTCGGAAGAGAGAGTTCTCCTAAAGGGTCCAGACGGACTGTTGTGACTTGGGGTGACAGTTACCCTCTCTCCAGGACTCCTCAGCCACCTCCTCTTCTCCGGGGCTGCTGGCCGGATCTAAAGGTGCAGCGTCTCTTCTGAGTTCCTTGAGGCTCTCTCTCCAGAGAAGTAGAAAGCAGTTCCCTGTCGCTGGTGACCCGCGGCACCCTCACCAAGGGTCCCTAACACCACAGCCTGTCTACTGAGTTGACTGAGCTTGTTTTGTGCTCCAGCCCAGCCAAGGTGGACCAAACCCTCCTCAGAGCTGGAGACAGATGTGGCAGGGCTGGCCCCCCTCTGGATCTGGCTGTTTGATACCCTTGTCCTTGGGAGACAGCCCCACCCCCACCCCCAATGTAGGGGTGTTGTTTTGCCTCCTTCTTCCCTCTCCTTCTCTTTAGGCCTTAGGTTTCAGTTACTTTTAATTTGAAAAACCATGTGAGGGGAGGAGGAGGGAAAGAGGAGATTGGGAGGTCTGCTCTTTATTAGGGGCCTCAGCGGTTTAGCTTTCCAGCACACAGCTGTGGCTTGGGAGGGGAAAGAGGGTTGGCTCTGTTTAGGTCAGCCTGACTGAAGAAAGGGCCTTGTCCTCTGAAGTCCCAGGAGTACAGCAGGGCCCTGTGATTTAAAAAAAAAAAAGCCTTCAGCAGCGAGGCATTGTGAATTCTGAAGTGGAAAGCCTGTGAAGCCTGGGCTCTTTGTTGGCTCATCCATGAAATGGGCGTGATCATGCACAACCCATAGGGTTGTCTCAGGGATTAAATGAGATAATATCCCAAATAATAATGTGGCTCATATTCAAACACATGTATTATAATTCAATATAAATACTTACTGAGTGTAAGATGCCGAAGACTCTGCCCAGTGCTAAGGATACAGCCCTACCCTCAAAGGGTTTATAGACTAGTCAAGCAAATAACCAATTAAACACAAACTTCACTATAATGCTATAAGCAATAAGGCAGTATGTTAGAGGGACAGAGTGATGCCAGAGCACATAGGAGAAGCCTAACCCCAACCAGGGGCGGGGGGAGCCGGGGAAGGGGGGCGGGGAGAGCCGGGGAAGGGATGGGAAAGGGCTTCTTAGAGGATCCTTCTCTGTGAACCTAAGCGGAGTGAGACTCTAGTTGGGGAGGAACTTCACAGGCATGGGCTCAGAGGTGAGAGAGAACATGAGGTCAGAAGAGGTGAAAGAAGTTTGGAATGGCTGGAATTTGGAAAGGTCCAGGGGCGGGGGGAGCCGGGGAAGGGATGGGAAAGGGCTTCTTAGAGGAGCCTTCTCTGTGAACCTAAGCGGAGTGAGACTCTAGTTGGGGAGGAACTTCACAGGCATGGGCTCAGAGGTGAGAGAGAACATGAGGTCAGAAGAGGTGAAAGAAGTTTGGAATGGCTGGAATTTGGAAAGGTCCAGATGAAGAAGAGCAAGGAAGCCAGGCTGTAGAGGACTTCTAGGCCATGTTAGGGGTCTGGGCTGAATTCTAAGGAAGTACCAGAATTGATTTAAGAAGGGGCAGGACAGGAGCAGCGTTGAATTTTAGGCCAGATCAGCCTGGATGATTCCAGGAGGCCGGGAGACTACTACTGTTGTCTAGCAAGAGAGGATGCTTCCCTGGCTCCTGGGTGATGGATGGCAGGGGGTTGGTGAAAGTGAAAAGTAAATGGGAGAGAGGGAGTCGAATGCCCAGAACTCACTGATTGAATGTGAGCTGTGAGGGACGGTCGGGTCCCTGGCTTAGGCCATAGCTGGTGCCTTTTATTCAGTTGAGGGACAGCAAGGAACAGATTTGGAAAGGAAAATGATGAGTTCACTTTTAAATATGATACATTTGAAAAAGCTCAGGGGAAGGCTTAAAATGAGAAGAAAATCCAATATGGAATTTTGGATAACTACAGCAATTTCCAGTAGGCAGAGAAGATACTGAGAAAGAACAGCCAGGAATCTTTATCTCCTGAATATTCAGCTGTTGCTCTGAATCCATAAATGAGAGTTGGCTGAATTTAAAGAGCTGCCTACACTTACCTAAATTCAACGTTGTAAACTGTAGCCAGACATACCTGATGATTTTGTATTTATGAGTGATTATGAAAATTCTGTGAAAATACAAGAGCTTTAGTTATTCCATGATTGGCAAAACTAGACTATTTCCCCCTCATTCACACACTTAAATATACATTTGTATCCACATTGGTCTTTCAGATCACCCAAAGACCCAAACCAGGGTTAAAGCCAGATCCTGTCTTAAGGATACTCCTATTTAGTGTTCTGTTCACAACTCCCAACCCTCACCATGCACTGGAGAGACTGAGGCAGTGCTCACTTTCAGGAACAAAAAATTATATGCATGATTCCAGTGACAAAGATTGCATATTGTCCTCCAGTAATCACTTTTTTTCCTTTTCTTCTCAGTGACAGAGTTTCTGATTTTTAAAAATATTTATTTATTTTGCTTCCTGGGACAAAATCTTCCTTTCACAGTCTCTCTTGCAGCTAGATGGGATCAAAAAGAAAAGTTATAGCCAATGGAAGGTAAGCAGAAGTTGCAGGTGCAACTGCCAAAAAGTGGTCTTAAAGTAAAGGAGGCATCCTTCTCAGTCCAGTCTTCTTGCTGTATGAAAAGCAGATGGATGACTGGAACTTCAGCAGCTATCATAGACTAACAGGTCACCGTGCAAATGAAAACCCAGCACTGTGGTGCAGTAGAATGGAAAATCTCTGACCCGTGAAGCCCCAACCAAACCCTGATAACAAACCCAAATAAATAAACAAACCCAAACAAACCTTCTGTCTTCTTGAAAATGTAGTAGAAATAAAATTCTATCTTGTTAAGTCACCTACATTGAATTTTTCTGTTACTTATAGCCAAACTTGATCCTAAGTAATAAAATAATTCTAATTACAAATACAACTACCCTCACTCAAAAATGGAAACTGGGGATAGAAGGGCTGAAAACACATACATGGTTCCCATGAAGTCTACCAAGGCACGTCGCTCTGCTGATGTGCTCACATTTACAGTTGTCCTGTGGGATTTTAGTGGACGGATGTCTTCTACAACATTCCACTCACACATGCTGCTTAGTCAGCTTAATTTGTCTTTGGATAATCAGTGACACAAAAGGAAAGTTGAAGGAGACACAAGAAGGCACACACTAGTTCTTTTCCATATCTTTTCTCCTGATCTCACATTTCCGTTCTTCATTACATTCTTCCCCTTAACTCTTATTCTGTTCTTACAGTGCACACATTTCTGGCCTTCTCTCTTTGCTGCCTCCAGAGGCTCAAGATATTTACATTATTGTTTGATTTTTAGTGCTTTAAAAATATGCCTTCAGAAAGGTACAAATTCCCCCACATTTTGAAGTAATAAAAACAATGCTGCCTCAAGATATTTACATTATTGTTTGATTTTTAGTGCTTTAAAAATATGCCTTCACTGGGCCGGCCCGGTGGCGCACTGGATAGTACGCCGCTTGGGAAGCGCGGCGGCGCTCCCGTCGCTGTAAACTCTCTCTTCCACCAGGCCCTAGGCAAAGAAATGCAGCCTCCCCTCCCTCCCAGGCCCAGAGATGATTCTTGCTGAATTTGCAAATGGAATGGGAGCGCTCTGGGATTCTCTCATCTCACTGCTCTAATGTGGTTGCAGGTGAGAATTGACCATCTAGGTACTGATCTCAGTCCTGCACTCAGCTATCTCTGAATCTTTAATCATTTATTTTTTCTGCTTATAATTTGAGTGAAGTTCCCTTACCTACGATAAGAATCAAAAACCAGCTTTCCTCTAGGGCCTGTCTCATCAGCATTTACCCCACTGAGTTATATCTGTTGACAAATGATTACTCAGCCCCTCCAGCACCAGACACTGTGCTAGACTCTAGGATGCTGTTGTGGACAAACAACTATGAGCTTAACTTCTGGTGGGGGAGACAGACAGAAAACAAACCAGGCCCTGATTAAATGGCAGCAGGCATGACTAGTGTTTGTGGTCACCTGGTGCTGTGGGAGGCCACCGTGGGAAGCCAGAGCTGGTCCAGTGCCTCAAGGAAATCTTCCCTGAGGAAGTGATATTTAAAGCTTCGTGTAATACTGAGGAAAGAAGCTATATTCGCTATTATTTTTAAGTCATTCAGAAAGTGTAGGTCACATAAGAAGCATATGTTTGGGGCAGGAACAATGATAGCAAAGCACACACCTCTGTCACTGGAAATGACCATTTTTTTTAGTGCCCAAAGGAAATGTAATGATCTGATATTGAGTCACAAAATGATTTAACATGTTCAACTAAGGAACTGTCTTTGTTCAAAAGAGACAGGTCAGTTCTGCTGGGATTGGCTGTCATGAAATTTAAATGTAACTGAGACTCCAGACTAGTGACATTCCCAAATCTGATGCTTTTCTGTTATCCTTAGGGTGGAGTTATCTTAGGGAGATAAGAGAACTGCATGCTGTCATCCAGCTCCATGAGCTAATGTTTCACAAGCTGACAATGACAGCGATTGCCTTTGATTAAGACACATTTTCAATTAACCACTGGGTACTTAAGCCTATTAGGGTTTGCACTACAAAATAATCTAAGCCCCTTTAAGGATTCCATAAGATGTTCCAAGTTCCTTACTGCGTGTGCATTTGGTTAATTACTTTATTGCTCTGCAAGTGTATTTATGAATTGACTTCATTGCACGATACATGTCTAAATAGTGCGGGTTCTTCCTTGGAGAAAACCTGGACGTCTGCTGAGTTCTATTTCTGCAGGGCTGTGATTTTAAACCACTAGAGGGCGCAAGAGGCCAGCTCAGAACCTAAGTCCACCCTAGGCGAGGCCACAATTAGTGCCTGAAACCAAGCCAAGTGTTCCCAAATGCTCTGGAGATGAACCAGGTCAGGGCCTCTCCCATCCCTCAGCCTCCCCAGTCAACCCTAGAAACTGGTGCAGTTCCAGTCCAACCCTCAACAAGCCTGAGGTTCCACTTGAAGGTCAGACTGTCTGGAGGGCTTTTCGGGACACTAAGGTTTGCGTGTAAGTGCTGGGGGAGGGGAGAAGGGAGTGTTGCAATTCCAACTGCAGTCAGTTCCCATCCCCTACCACGTGCCAGACTCTGTGCTAGGTACAGGTAATTCCAACATGAAAAGATACAAATATAAAGCCACGAAAGCACACAATTGGGGCGCCTTACCCAATTTAAGAGATTGAGGAAGGCTTCCTGGGGTGATGTCTAAGTCTTTTTTTTTTTTTTTTTGGCGGCTGGCCAGGGTGGGGATCCGAACCCTTGACCTTAGTGTTAGAACACCGTTCTCTAACTGACCTAACCGGCCAGGTGCGCTAAGTCTTGAAGAGTAAATATTAATAACCAGAGAAGAAAGAGCACGGATGGGTTCCTTGCAGAGGGAACGGCCTAGCAAAGGCATAGAGGCAGGAGTAGGGAGCCAGGAGCCAGGAGGCCGCGCCCTCCACCAGGCGCTGGGACCGGCAGCCCTTGCGCGTGGGCACTTTGGAGCAGATTTGAATCCACCAGGCCTCCAGGGACTTCAGAGAGAAAGCTCAGGCCTGAATTGAAGTTCAACTCAAATTAAAATGTCCAAACTTGGCTTCTGTAATATATATCAGTGCCTCAAAATGTTAGAGTAAGTCAATTGTTGGAATTCTCAAACATGACAACAAAAATCTCGGCTGCTGGTAAGCGAAGGCATAGTAAGTTTGGCATTTATTACCACAAAAACCGTATTTTGACAGACTGTCCCACATTGTGAAACTAAAAGATTTAACTTTCTTAGGCTCTTCCATGGAAATAGCATTCTAAAATTGGCAGGCATTATGGGAAATATTTCTTGTCACATAATTTTCCGTGGCAGCCCTGTGAAAAACCCAATATTATTATTATTGTAGGTTAGCCCTGTTTTGTTCACTTGGGAACATAAAGGTCAATTGAACCACAGTAATTTGTCCAACTAAAAGATTCATGTCTTAGTGGTTGAGTTGTGTTACTACAGACACCGGTGGCACCTGAAAGACACATGCATATAAATTTAAGAAGAATGTTGATAATTCAGGTCTCATGCCTGTTTCTATTCTGGTAAAATTCAGACATGATTGTGATAACTTCCAAGCTTTGCATTTAATTCTCTAACACTAACCCACCTTCTACTAAATAAGTGTGCAATGGCAGTTTTTTTTGTTTTGTTTTTGTGGCTGGCTGGTACAGGGATATGAACTCTTGACCTTGGTGTTGTAACACCACACTCTAGCCAACTGAGCTAAACAGCCAGCCCTCCGTATTTTTATTTGTAAAAATGCATGAAAGTAAGTTAAGATATACTTCATTACTCCTTGAGATCATTAGAGACACACCAGATTATTTCACACACAAAAAGTAAGGAATAACTAATCTAAATTCTGCCAAAGATTCTTGTGGGTCACCTGAATTTGCCAGTGACAAAATCTGTATATGATTGGCGATTCTGGTATATATAACTGCTGTATGTCAAAAAACCATTGAACATAAGCAATTCATATGGTTTAACCTAATTCCTAGCCTTCTAAACTAGTCTACTGCCAGTAGAAATTCACATCATGTCTTTATACTGCACATTTAATAAATGTGTTACCTATAGCTATATGCTGGAATATTTAAGTTTTTCCCTTAGCATTCAAAGGAGATTGAATGTATTTCTAAATAAAAGGCAATTTAAAACTGCAGGCTCACACTTCAGATAGTGGTTATCTTATTTGCCTGTCTGAGTGCTGTTTGCTTTCTCTAAAGCCACCAATAAAACCTGAGAAAGTGGAACTGGAAACTCAAGAGTTCCCCACCCCACCCCACCTGGAGGACAGTTTGTCTGATGGGTGAGCAGAGTGACACCAAGATGACTGGTTAAAATGCACAGCCCTCTCTCCAACCATTATAAGTTTCATTCCAAAGGTGAATGACAAATAGCTCATTCTCATGTGCCACATATAATCACACACACCATCCAGAGGATAAATGCAAGCTGCGTCTACATATCACCTGAAGGTTGGATGAAAAATAAATATTTCAATTATCCTGATACTTTCTAAATCCAGACAGACCAAAGGAAATATGGACCATTTGCTTTAAGTTCAGTTTTTCTATTCCATTGTATATGGCCCTGTATTTCCAATGCCATTTTACTCCTTCCAAAGCATGTCTGAACTTGCTAGCTTATCATATATAATCAGCTCCTCAGAGCCACTGACAAGGAGGTCAGTGATTCATCACCATCTGATGTCAAAGAAACTGAGTGGGAGAAGTCACCAATCTACCAAAGCTATTGTCCATGCTCATATAGGGAAAAAACAAGCCCCTCCTGGCTTTCAGCTGTGGTCTCCCCACAGGTATCATCATGCACTTTGCCATTCAAAATAATTTATTTTATTTTATTATTTTGGGGGGGAAGCTGGCTGGTAAGGGGATCTGACCCTTTGACCTTGGTGTTATCAACACTGTGTTCTAACCAACTGAACTAACTGGCCAGCCCTCGAAATAACTTATGTGGACATAATGGGAATAGAGTTGCTAATCAGATAACTCAGAAGTAAAATATGCCTTTTCTTCTCCAAGCTGAGCGGGGTAGGTTTTCATGTTCCTGTGCCTTTTTTCTAGCATCATGGTTCACATTGTATGAATGCCACTAACTTCAAAAGGTATATTGAATACCTTCCAAGTGCAAAACTGAGTACTAGGTGATCACAAGGAGAGAAGAAATAGAAAGCTATTTCCCAGAAGTTTAAAATCTAGTTGCTAAGAAACAAAACCATTAGCTTAGGAACAAATGTGGGCCATCAGTGACTCAGTGCCTGGGTGGGGCATCGAAAGACCTGAACAATGAGGATTTTGCAGGAAGATGGATTTAGGTTCTCACCAGGTCATTGGAATCAACTGATCCTATTCAAGCACATTCTCTCAACCTGCTTCTCCTCCTCTATGCTCTCAGGTGTTGATATCACAGTTCCAAGGGTCACTCCAGCCTGGGCATTGTCCTTGACTAGCCCACCTCCCTCCCTATGGAATCTGCTCAGTTCTCCAGACTTCCAGTTTTACTTCCCAAATCATTCTTGACACCACCTCTTCCTCTCCTTCCTTCTTGTCTCTAGAGTTCTATTTCAGGTCCTCTTCATCTCTTGTCCAGACTGTGATCACAACCTCCTAGCTGCTTTTCCCAACTCTAATCTTCACCCCTTCTCAGTACCCTCCACAATATTGCCAGAGCAGCCCATCCAGAAGGAAAATCCGACTGTGCTATTCAAAGCTATTCAATGGTATCCCCATGAATATAAACTCAAGTTCTAGAACCCTTGGCAGAGCCTACAAAGCCCACCATGTGGGGTCCCTGTTGCTCTCTTCAGTCTTGCCCTGGACACCCCCATCTGCACCCCACAGCTCTAGCATCACAAGTCTCTCAACATCCTGTTATTTGGGTCAGAACCTAGATAACTCAGAAAACACTTTTACCTCCTTCCCCTTCATGTTCACTGGTCGGTATTTTTGGTTCCTTTCCTTTTTTTCCTTTTCTAATTGTAACCCTCTGTGCCCTAAAGGGAAAAGATGGAATTTCCTACTTTCTGGCCAACAGAAAGGAATGCAAGGATATCCTTGCTGCCTTGCTGGTGGAGGGAGTTTGCTTGTTAGATCAGAGATAAGGGAGTAGGAAGAGCTGGAAGAGGGACCGTGGAATCCTGGGAAGAAAATATCTCATCTGAACGTGAATGTTCCCCCTTTCTGTCCAGAGAGTTCATTTCAGGACTGGCAAAGCTATAGGTGTTCTGAGTCGTTTTGATTTTCTTCATTTCTCCTGAAGTCAGCCTTGTATCTATAGATGTAGTGGGAAGTCTCGAGTCACAAACTCGATAGATTTTCATCCAGACTCAGTTCTCTTCTGGTGTTTCCTATATCTAATAATGATACCGCCATCCACTCAGTTGCCCACACCCCAAATGTAGGAATTTGTTCTTCTTCTCTTTTAACCCCCATTCAGGCCAATAATGAGTTTTATTGATTTTACCTTCCAAGAGGCCATCCACTCAGTTGCCCACACCCCAAATGTAGGAATTTGTTCTTCTCTTTTAACCCCCATTCAGGCCAATAATGAGTTTTATTGATTTTACCTTCCAAGAGTATCTCAGATCTGTCCACTCCTCTCTCACTCCACAGCATCTACCTTGTCTCAAGAGATTCCTCTCACCAGGAATCACCACTCCATTGCTTTCCTACATCTACTGCTGCCTACTGTCAATCCATTCTCCACGCGGTAGTCAAGGTACTCTTTTTAAAATGTAAACTCTTGCTGGCTGGTTAGCTCAGTTGGAGCACAGTGTGATAACACCAAGGTCAATGGTTTGGATCCCCATATGGGCCAGCAGACAAAAAAAAAAAAAAAAAAAATGTAAATTCTTATTTTTATGCAAGTTACATGTGTGTTATTGAAATATAACATGTATACAAAAAGAACAGAAACTGTAGTGTATAGTTTATAGTGTATAGTATATACCTCAGTGGCCTTACATGAAATGAACACACTCATGCGACCAGCTCCCAGATCAATACATAGAACATGACTAGTATCCCAGAAGTCCCCTCCTGCCCCTTCCACACTATCCCCTTCCAAGGGTACCCACTGTCCTAACTTCCGACACTGTGAGATTGGTTTGGCCAACTTTAAAACTTTATATAAATAAATCATCTGGTGGGTACTCTTCTGTATCTGGCTCCTTTCACTCACCATATTGTTAATGACATTCATCCAAGTTGTTGCTTATAGTGGTAGACTATTCTCATTTCTGGGAAGTGTTCCTTTGTACAAATTCACCACAATTTATTTATCCATTCTACTGTTGATGTATATTTGAGTAGTTTCCAGTTTTAGCTATCGTGAATCATATGTCTATGAAATTGTCATGTCTGTCTTTTGGTGAACATATGTATGCATTTTCTGTTGAGAATATACCTAGGAGTAAAATTGCTGCCTCATGGGGTATCTGTGCTTTAGTAGATACTACCAATTTCCCAAGTATTTTATTATTATTTATTTTTTTTAAAGATGACTGGTAAGGGGACCTTAACCCTTGACTTGGTGTTGTCAGCACCACACTCTCCCAAGTGAGCCACGGGCCGGCCCTCCAAGTAGTTTTAACAATTCTCACTAGCAATGTACAAACATTCCATTTGTTCTGTATCCTTGCCAACACTTGGTGTTTGTCTGTCTTTAATTTTAGCCATTCTCATGGACAGCATGTTCAGTCATAAATCTGATCAACATCACTTCCTACTTAATAGCCTTCAATGGCTTCTCAGTGAATTTAAAACAAAACAAAATATGGCCCTGCCTCCCCCTCCAATGTCATCTTGTACAACCCTTTCTCTTTCTAGACTGATCTTTTCCTTCTTAAAGTCTATCAAGCTCTTTCCCACCTCTGGATGTTGCTTTCCCTGCTTTCCTTTTGCCTGGAAAATTTCCCTTTGTTCCTCTCTTCACGAGCCTTCCTTCCTACACTTCATGTCTCAGATTTAAAGTTTATTCTTAGAAGGAGGTTCCTGACCACTCCTGTTCTTACTTTCTTCACAGAGCTACTACATATCACTTATCAAGGTTTGTAGTTACATATTTATCTGTGTATTAGTCCATTTTCTATTGCTTATAACAGAATACCTGCAACTGGGTGATTTATAAAGAAATGAAATGCATTTGTTATAGTTTTGGAGGCCGGGAAGTCCAAGGTCCAGGGAGCACATCTGGTGAGGGCCTTCTTGGTGGGGGCTCTCGCAGAGTCCTGTGGCAACACAAGGTATCACATAACAAGGCTGGGTGAGAGGGCTGTTGACATGCTCACTTGCTCATCTATAAAGCCACTAGTCTACACCCATGGTAACCCATTAACCCATTAACCCATTACTCCACGAATGGATTAATTCATTCATGAGAGCACAGTCTTCATGATCCAATCACCTCTTAAAGGCCCCACTTTTCAACAGTGCCGTAGTCTGATTTCCCACCCTCTTAACACAGTTATAATGGGGATTTAGTTTCCGTGAGTTTGGGAGGAACATTCAATCCACAGCAATCTGTTTGTCTGTTTTTTTGTTTATTTGGGAGTTTTTTGTCTTCCCCATTAGACTGTAAGGTCCGTGAAGACAGGGAGTCTGTGTGCTTCACAAACCATTCTGGGGCCTGTGCCTTGCAGACAGTGCCTGGCACTGGGTGCTCATCAAATGCTTGCTGAAAGAATGCATGAATGAATCCAGCCTGTTTCAGACAATGAGTAAAATAAGTTGAGTTTCACCTTTGGGTGTGGAGTTCTGACACCCAAGGAAAGTTCATGGAAACAAAAAGGCCAGGATGGACATAGAGAGGACCTGAGGGAGAAGCCCAACAATGCGTGGACAAGCAACCCCAAGCTTGTCTGTGAGTGCGGAGTCTCCAGAAAAAAACAGCTGGGGGTAACCCAAAAAGGGTTCCTGAAGAAAGAGAATATGACTTTGTTCCTGAGGGGAGATTTGGGTTTCCAAGAAATGAGTTTTTTAAAATAATCAAATGCCCTCCATGTAGCAGGAAGCAAACTTATGTCTTCTGGGAGAGAATGACCATTTCTAAGAATATAAATTATTCCTACAGCATGGTTTAGGCCTTAGGGATCAGTCAGTAACTCCAATATGAGAAAGAACATGCTTCATGTCTTCTGGGAGAGAATGACCATTTCTAAGAATATAAATTATTCCTACAGCATGGTTTAGTCCTTAGGGATCAGTCAGTAACTCCAATATGAGAAAGAACATGCTTCGAATATTCAAACATTTTAATAACAATGGGGACAGAAGATGACAACATGAAAAATAGCATTCCTGGGAAGAATTTTGAGAATACACTAATTATCATAAATTGATAATTTTGTGCATTTCTAAAATATGTTCAGCCTCCCTTGTGTTAACCCAATTTCCCTCTATTGTCTACTTCATCGCATAGCACCCATCTGACAACCACTACTATATATTTCCTACTGGCCTAGAGAGGCCAAACATCTTCTATGTGTGAATGGAATAGAAAAGTACAGAATGTTCAAAGAGAACACGAGCAGAATTTATTGTCTTTTTCATTTAAAATGCCATATTGACTTTCCAGATAGTTGGAAAGCATTTATCCTTCATGGCATATGCATTTAAAAGGATTAATTTGGCTCCAATAATCCTACTGATGTAGCCACAAAACTATGTTTTAAATCATGAGTCTCACGTTCAGCATATTTTAGCACTATATAAATGTTCATTTCTGCAGGGCATCTGGTATTTTAAATCCAATTGTAGTTATTTTACTGTGGAAAACATCTAATTTCAGAAAAAAATCATTGACAGCAGGTCATATCAGTAAACTCTTGAGGGAATCCTGGGTGCTCAGGATACAAAGATGTTGAGGGAGGTCTTTGTTCTCAAACAGTTTATATTTAATGAGCAGAGAGACATAAACAGATGATTGCGGTCAAGAAGAGTAAGGACTACACAGGAGTAACTATAGTTGATGTGGGAGTCCAGAAGAGGGGTTTACCCCAGACATGGTAGGAATGAGGAGTGTTAGGCAAAGCCTATAGAAAGCTGTTCTTTCTTACTTGACATTTATTTCCCAGTCTTTCAAAATTCAGCTCAATGCCGTTCCTTGGAGATGTTTTCCCAAACTCTTGGCTGGAATGTTCCCAAAGCGGTTTTCTTTTCCCTCTCTGCAGATTATGTCTGTATTACTTCTGATTTGCACACGTTTAGGGGACAATATAATGTAGCAGTCAGGAGTGTGGACTCTGGGATCAGACAGCCTGGGTTGGAATCCGATCTGCTGCTTACTAGCTGTGACACCCTACTTAGCTTCCCTATGCCTCGGTTTTCTCATCTGTGTAAAGATTAAATGCTTTACCATGAGTAAAACACTTAGAACAGTTCCTGGCATGTAGTAAGCACTCAGCAAGGCTTCTGTCATTTTTCCATAATTGTTTTGTCTCTTTCACTTAATCATAAGTTCCGTGGGAGCAGGTTCTAGCATATTCATCTTTGTGTCCTGCCCATGGTCCCCAACATTTCTCCACCCCCTCCAGTGTCTAACATGCAAAAATATTTTTTTCAAGTGGAAAAAATAGCATTTACTGAATTGATAAGCATCTACAAGGTAGCATGTGGACCAAATTTAAGTTCTTTGGAATCATTTTTAAAATGCATAGACAGAATCATTTACATTAAATGCCTACTTAGATATACACTATTGCCAAATGATGATACCTAATATTTATTGAGCACTAACTGCGTGCCAGACACTTAGCTAAGCATAATACACAAAGTATGTTGCTTAAATCTCATTTAAATCTGCAAGGCAATTTAATCCCTGTACCAGCCAGCCACCAAAAAAAAAAATCACAAGGTACTTTCTTACTATTATAGGAAGCTTTAAAAATTGCCATATACCCATATCCTGGCATCAATAATAAAATTAAATTTTATACTATCTAAATACAATGCAGTTAGATTATGTACTATTTCAAAGCCATTTCTTTTCTGCAAACTTGCTGTAATTACGCTGGTATTGTACTTCTCCATGTTATAATTGTGAAATTACCATGTGCATAGGGGGGAGGTTCCTTTGTACCTTCATAATAAGAGATTTCTCCACCACTCTCAAGAGTGAACATACACAAATGCACAGTCAGCTATGTTGTTAGAATATATTGTACAGGTCAAGCCATAATTAAAATAATTATTATTTATATAGCACTGTAAATGTATCCACTACTTGAGTCATAATCACAGTAGTTAGAGACAGAAAACAGCAATTAAATAATCCAGTCAACCCCAGCAAATGCATGTCAGCCAAGATCCCAGCAGAGAAGATCTGAGAATTAATTTCATACAAAAGTAACAGTCATATGGAATCACATACTCCGTTCTCAGATTTTCATTCTCTTCATTTCCATGTGGTTTTCATTCATTCATTCACTCATTCATCCATTCACTCAACTTAATTTCTGTGTTATTTACCATATGCCTACCCTTTACTAGGAACAAATATCTAGAACAAGAAATAGTCCCTGCCTTCAAGGAATTCTAATTCTTGGAGAAAGGCAAAGATGAACACACTCAGATTCTGTCCCCAAGGGTCTTATAATCAAATAGCAGTGACTTGTATACATGCAGATAACTCTAATGTAAGTATCATGTGAAACAATCATAAGCAGCATTTATGGAACACTTACTATGTGTGAGACACTGGGCTATATGCTTTATAACATATTATTTTATTTAATCTTCCCCATTCCTATCCTTTCAACAGATTATTAGGTAAAAATTACTACCGTTCCATTTTATGGATGATGAAAATGAGGCTGGAAAGGTTAAGTAACTTAGTCTTAAACAGCCTCCACCCTCCCCCAGTACCACAAACTCACCCCCTGCCCCCACCACGTACCATTCAATGTCTCCTGGGGCTTAAGTGTCCAGGGGTGTATCCAGACTGTCTTGAAGGAACTAACAAAAGGCTCAAAGATGAATGAGGTCCCAGTCTGCAATGGCATCCTGCTTGGGTGAGGGGCCCGAAAATTCGTGCTGGATGGGTCCCCTATTCCAGCCTCTGCTCTGGGCTCTGCTCCCTCTACGGCACTTCCTCTGTCTATAGTCCTGGCTGCAAAATGATCCCTGAGATGTCCATGTGGATTCAGGCAGTTGCAACCTCACAGAAACTTCACCCTTTCCCCAAAACATTTTCTTCCCACCTCCTACCCTCCCATCTCCCACATCTCGCTTTGAGTTCATTATCTCAGACAATAAAATTGCCTCTGGTAGACAGTCTTCCAAGGACTTGTACATTCTAAACACAACAGATTTCAAGTTTGCACTAGGAGAGGAATACCTTCCACATCTCTAAGGGGCATTACCCTCCTAAAGGCTGAAAAATGGTTTTCCAAAGCCTCTCTCTTTGGATCTCTCTCTATCTCACACACACACACATACATATGTATGCATGTGCACATAAGCACTCAACCTCTACCTGGGCTTCTTTCATTTCATGACAGTGAGCCTATTTAAATATCAGAATGGTTCCTAAGCCTGAGGCTTCCTTCTCTGGTGAACTTTGATGCCACCCCTCCTTGCTGAGGAGGTGGTGAGGAAAGTGACCGGTCAAGTCCCCTTTTAGCCTAACCATTCTGGACAGTCTACATGATGGTGAATCTGTCTATGGCATTACCTTCATACCTTAAAGTATGATCCAGTGGTGGTACCCATGGAAGGTCATGGAGGAGAAGTGCATGGGGCAAGAGGCTCCTCCAGAATGTCCTTGCTTCAGTCATTCTCATGCCTCTTAATTTATACCAGGTCTAGCTCTCAAAGCCTAAAATTATCTTCATTTAATAAATGGGAGAACTGAGGCTCAGAGAAGTTAAAGGACCTGCCTCAAGTCACACAGTGACAGCATCAGGCTAAAATGCAGACCTCCAATTCCCTAAAGATTGACTCTCACACCAGGTCTGGTGATTTCTGACCCCTGAACTCTGGGATCCAATGGTGAGCTCCTCTCTGCCTGTATTTTAATGGTTTACTGAAGCACTTTGCCCTCTAATGGGCCATCAAAGGTATGGCTAAATTCAAACACATTGACTAACACAGATAATGTAAGTGAAGTTGACATTTAATATCAAAAGTCCTAAAAAAAATGAACACACACCCAATAACTTTTGAGCTCTATTTTCATTGAAACTTGGACTTGAATTCATTCTCTCATTGAGCATTCTCCCAACAGTGAATCAATCCAAAAGTGTTTATTAATCACTGCTATGGTCTGAATGTGTCCCCCAAAATTCATATGTTGAAACTTAATCTCCAATGTGATAGTATTAAGCAACTTGGACTTGAATTCATTCTCTCATTGAGCATTCTCCCAACAGTGAATCAATCCAAAAGTATTTATTAATCACTGCTATGGTCTGAATGTGTCCCCCAAAATTCATATGTTGAAACTTAATCTCCAATGTGATAGTATTAAGTGGTGGTGGCTTTAAAAGGTCATTAGGTCATAAGGGTGGAGCCCTCATGGATGGGATAAGTGACCTTATAAAAAAGGCTTCTGAAAAGTATAAAACTCTGATAAAAGAAATTGAAGAAGACACATAAAAAATGGAAAGACATCCATTTTTATGGATTGGAAGAATTAATATTGTGGAAATGAACATACTACCAAATAATAAATAGGGATATTTATCCCTATCAAAATACCAATGACATTCTTCACAGAAATAGAAAAAACAATTCTAAAATTTGTATGGAACCACGAAAGATCCTGAGTGGCCAAAGGGATCCTGAGCAAAAAGAATAAAGTTAGAAGCATCAAACTACCTGATATCAAAATATACTACTAAGCTATAGTAACTAAAACAGCATGGTACAGGCTTAAAAACAGACACATAGCCCAATGGAACAGAGTAGAAAATCCAGGAATAAAGCCACATATTTACAGCAAACTGATTTTCAACACAGGTACCAAAAATATTCATTGGGGAAAAGAAAGACTCTTCAATAAATGGTGCTGAAAACTAGATATCCATGTGTAGAAGAATGAAACTAGACCTCCATCTCTCACCATTCACAAAAATCAACTCAAAATGAATTAAAGACTTAAATATAAGACTTGAATCTATGAAACTACTTCAGGAAAACATAAGGAAACTTCAAGACATAGGTTTGGGCAAAGACTTTATCGAGATGACCTCAAAAGCACAGACAACAAAAGCAAAAATAGACAAATGGGATTATATCAAACTATAAAGCTTCTACACAGCAAAGGAAACAATCAACAGAGTGAAGAGACAACTAGCAGAATGGGAGAAAATATTTACAAACTATTCATTTGACAAGGCATTAATATCCATACTATAGAAGAATCTCAAACACCTCAACAGCAAAAAACCAAATAATCCAATTAAATAATGGGCAAATGACCTAAATAGACATTTCTCAAAAGAAGACATACAAATGGACAACAAGTATATGAAACAATGTTCAACATCACTAATCATCACAGAAATGCAAATTGAAACTGCAATAAGGTATTATTCCACCCCAGTTAGAATGGCTATTATCATAAAGACAAAAAGTAACAAATGCTGGCGAGAATGCAGAGTAAAGAGAACTCTTATACACTGTCAACGGGAATGTAAATTACTACAGCCATTGTGGAAAACATATGGAGTTTCCCTCAAAAAACTAAAAATAGGACTGCAACCCTACTACTAGGTATTTATCAAAAAAGAAAAAGAAAAGGAAATCAGTATGTTGAAGAGATATCTGCACTACCATTTTAATTACAGCACTATTCACTTAACAATAGCCAAGACATGGAATCAACCTAACTGTCCATCAACAGCTAAATGGATAAAGAAAATGTAGTGTATGTACACAATGGAATACAATTCAGCCATAAAAAAAAAAAAAAAAAAGAAATCTTTCTATTTGAAGCAATGTGAGTGAGCCTGAAGGACATTCTGTTTCATGAAATATGCCAAGCACAGAAAAATAAATACCGCATATTCTCATTCAGATGTGGAAGCTAAACAAGTTGATCTCATAGAAGAGAGAGTAGAATAGTGGTCACTAAAGGCTGGGAATGGTGGGGGAGGGGAAGGATAGTGAGAGGTTGGTTAACAGATACAAAATTACAGCTAGATAGGAGGAGTAAGGGCCGGCCCTGTGGCTCACTCAGGAGAGTGCGGTGCTGATAACACCAAGGCCAAGGGTTCGGATCCCACATAGGGATGGCCGGTTAGCTCACTGGGTGAGCATGGTGCTGACAACATCAAGTCAAGGGTTAAGATCCCCTTGCCGGTCATCTTTTAGAAAAAAAAAAAAAAAAGATAGGAGGAGTAAGTTCTAGTGTTCTATAGCACTGTAGGGTGACTGTAATTAATAATTTATTGTATATTTTCAAATAGCTAGAAGAGAGGATTTTGAATATTCCCAATATAAAGAAATGATAAATGTTTAAGGTGATGGGTGTGTTAATTATCCTGATTTGATCATTATACATTATACACAGATATCGAAATATCACATCGTACTCCATAAATATGTACATTTGTTATGTGTCAATTAAAAATAATTTTAAAAATTGAAAAAAAAAACTTAAAAGGACTTCAAAAGAGCTGCTTGGCTTTTTTGCCTTTCCCCCTTCTGCCATGTGAGTACACAGCAACAAAGTGCCCTCTTGGAAGAAGAGAGCAAGCTCTCAGCAGATACTGAACTTGCCAGTGCCTTAATCTTGTACTTTCTGTGAGAAATAAATTTCTGTTGTTCATAAATTACCCAGTCTGTTTTAGTTCGTTTAGTGTTGCTATAACAGAATACCTGAGACTGGGTAATTTATAAAGAAAAGAGGTTTATTTGGCTCATGATTCTGGTGGCTGGAAAGTTCACAACTGGACAGCTGCATCTGGCAAGAGCATCAGGCTGCTTCCACTCATAGCAGAAAATGGAAAGGGAGCAGATGTGTGCAAGAGGATGCAAGAAAGAGGGAAGGGAGGCGCCAGGCTCTCTTTAACAACCACCTCTCCTGGGAACTAATTGAGGGAGAACTCACTCATCCCCAGGGAGGACATTAACCTATTCATGAGGGATCCTCCCCCATGACCCAACACCTCCCACTGGGCCCCACCTCCCAACACTGCCACATTGGTGATCTAATTTCAACATGATTTTCGGAGGGGACAACCATCCAAACCATAGCACAGTTTAAGGTATTTCATTACAGCAGTAGGAATGGGCTAAGACAACCACCTACCATGCAGGTAGAGAGCCAAGAATAAGAAGTTATCCCTGTTAGTTTGAGTCTAACTGCGGGAGATGAACACAAGGAAGCAATTAATAAGTAGTGTCAATAGCTTTGAATGTTGACCATGGTAGTGTCTGTTGGGAAAACTAGGCCCAGGACAGAGATGAACAAAAATGATCACATGTCAAAAATTATGACATGTGCCAGTTAGAGGTGGGTCCAACTGAGCTCTCCAAAGGAGAGAGAACAGCTATGATTGTTCATGGTCTTCATACCTAGTTGTCCTAACAGATTGAAATCTCCTAAAGGGAAGAGATACATCTCTTTATTCCCCTAGTTCCTATTTTTACAGAGTTGTCAGAAGAGTATGGCCTCTGGAACTAGACTCTTTGAGTTCCAATCCTGGCTCTATCACTTACTGGTTCTACTACCTGTCAAGGGTCTAGAAAAATGGTGGACACACATTGAATGTTCCACATGTAATAACTGTTAATACAGTGGTTTGCACTTGATGAAGGTTTATCTGTTAAAATAGAGCATAAAGACGTAAGAACAGAGTTTTAATGGCTAAACCTCTGTGAGCTTATCAATTCAGCAGCCTTTCCTGAGCACCTATGTGCCACTGGGGATACAAAGGTGAACAAAATAGGTAAGGGTCCTCAAAGACACAGCAAGAAATGAGGTATGGTATTTTTTTTTTTTTTTGTCCTTTTTGAGACCGGCCGCACCGCGCTCACCAGTCATCCCTATATAGGATCCGAACCTGCGGCGGGAGCGCTGCTGCACCCCCCGCGCTGCACTCTCCCGAGTGCGCCACGGGCTCGGCCCGAAATGAGGTATGGTAAAGGACGGAGTTTTCCTTTATGATGAAAACTGACTATTCTGAGTCTCTCTCTCTCTCTCTTTTAATTAACAGACTTTACTTTTTAGAATAGTTTTAGGTTTACATAAAAATTGAGCAGATAGGGCCGGCCCGGTGGCGCACTGGATAGTGCGCTGCTTGGGAAGCGCGGCGGCGCTCCCGCCTGAGGGTTTGGATCCCACATACAGACCGGTTCCCGCTCACTGGCTGAGCGAGGTGTGGGAGCAACGCCGAGGGTTGCAATTCCGTTGCCGGTCCCCGGTCCGGTGCGGGGGCAACACTGAGGGTTGCGATCCGTTGCCGGACACGGAAAAAGACAAAAGACAAAAAAAAAAAAATTGAGCAGATAATACAGAGAATTACCATATCCTTCGTCCTTCTGCCTGACAGTTTCCCCTATCACTAACTTCTTGTATTAGTGTGGTACATTTGTCACAATTGCTGAACCAATATTAATATATTGTTATTAATAAAGGCCATAGTTTATATTAGGATTCTCTCTTTGTGTTGTATGGTTCTGTGGGTTTTGACAAATGCGTAATGTCATATATCTACTGTTATACTCTCACACAGAATAGTTGGGCTCCACAATCCATCCATCCCTCCTTACCCTCAAACCCCTGGCAACCACTGATCTTTATATTGACTCTATGTTTTTCCTTTCCCAGAATGTCATATATTTGGAATCATACAGTATGTAGCCTTTACAGACTGGCTACTTTCATTTAGAAATACACATTTAAAGGACTGGTCGGTTAACTCCATTGGTTACAGCTTGGTGCTGATAATACCAAGGCCCAGGATTCAATCCCTGTACCAGCCAGCTGTGAAAGAAAAAAACACACACACACACATCCACACACACACATTCACGGTTCCTCCACATCTATTCGTGAGTTGATAACTCATTTCTTTTTATCATTGTTTATGGATGTACAACAGTTGATCCATTCACCGATCAAAGGACATCTTTGTCATTTCCGGCTTTTGGTAATTATGAATAAAGCTGCTGGAAACATTCATGTGCAGGTTTTTGAGCGGACATAAGTTTACAACTTATTTGGGTAAAAACCTAGGAGCACAATTGCTGGATCATATACTAAGACTGTATTTAGCTGTATAAGAAACTGTCAAACTGTCCTCCAAAGAGGCTGGATCATTTTGCATTCTCACCAGTAACAAATGACAGTTACTGTTGCCCCACACCCTCAGCCCGCATTCGATGTCGGTATTCTGGATTTTCACTATTCTATTAGGTGTGTAGTGGTACTTTATTGTTGTTTTAATTTGCAATTTTTTGTTGGCATATGACGTTGAGCTTCTTCTCATATCCTTATTTTATCTGCATATCTTTGGTGAGGTGTCTGGATCTTTTGCCCATTTTTGAATTGGATTGTTTGTGTTTTTTTATTGCTGAGTTTTAAGAGTTCTTTGTATATATTTTGGATACAAACCCTTCATCAGATATGTGTTTTGCAAAGAAACTCCCACTCTGGTCTTTTCATTCCCTTAAGAGTCATATGTTTTGAATGTAGGTTAATACTCCTTGATCCCCTGGGATTAGTACTGGGCTGTGCCATAGCTTTAGTATCGGTACTAGCTTCTTTCACAAAATAGATGTGGAAGAAAGAAAAAGAAAAAAAAAGCAGAGAAAAATATCCTGAGGTATCCCGAGGACCTCAGCAATGGTTTCAAAGTACTCACTTGGGAGTGCTCATACCCACATTAGCCACAAATGCAGAAGGATCTCACCAAACATTTTTAATTTTTTTGGCAACAGAAATTAGAATAAATAATTTGAGACAAAGCATAGGCTAATTAGCTTGATTTAGCCATTCCAAATTTCAAAACATCATGTTGCACACCACAAATATATACAATTCTTATTTATAGATTTTTTTTTAAAAGATTAGAAAAAGAGATTGGAATAAATAGGCTCAAAAAATATCAAAAAAATTACATTTGCAAGCATAGGCTAATTAGCTTGATTTAGCCATTCCAAATTTCAAAACATCATGTTGCACACCATAAATATATACAATTCTTATTTATAGATTTTTTTTAAAAAGATTAGAAAAAGAGATTGGAATAAATAGGCTCAAAAAATATCAAAAAAATTACATTTGAATGAGGTTTCATTAAGAAAAATCTCATCATAAATAAGTGTTTGGAAATAAAGGCTAGGGTTTTTTTCCCCTCTGCTTTTACATCCATTGAATTTCTTTGCTTGGAATAAGCCTCTGTATTTAATAAGATCCTCTGGGAGCATGTCCGCGAAGGGGTATGAAATCCTTGAAGGGTTGTTATAAATCTCATTTCTTGGCCACAGTAGCAGAAATCCAGCCCAGGAGCCCTCCTCACACCATCCTAAAGAACTTTATAATGTCAGGTTGTCATCCATGTCAATGACTTCACGCGTGGCCTGTGCACAGCCAGTCTGTCGGCTGAAATGTAGCAATCATCGTTCTGCCTCGAAACTAACTCTGCTGGACATCTTGGGAGGGGAGGCACAGGCAAAATTGTAGGAAGGACCTAGGCATGGACATGAACCAGCTGAAAGTATTCCAGGAACATTTCAGATACTCTTTTTACACTTGTGACAAGTGACATGGGTTTTCTTAATGAGCACACGCAGCCAAAATCCCAGTTCATACATTGGGAAGCAGCCCTGCTCTGAAGAATGGACTGAGATGTGATTCCAGACCCAGAATGCTAAGAGTTGGCTTTTGAATACCCTGTTCTCAGACCACCTGTGAGTGGTGTCCAGGCCTTACCCTGGCCTCTAAAGAATTCTCGGGGCCACCTGGGAAGGTGGTTTGTCAGCCATGGATAAAAACACCATTGGGGTGAAGGAAAACACAATCTAAAGTCTTCTAGTAGAGGAAATATGAAGAATAATATTTTCCACATGGCTGCACTAAAGAGTTCATTTAAAAAAACAACAGAACCTCACTTGCAACTATTCTGGAAAATTCTAAGTTAACTGTACTTTAAAAAAAACCTGGTAAATATTTTGCTGGGAAATTCACACTTAAAGAAATGGTCTTTGAGGCCCTAGGGGAGAGAGCATTAATGTGACACATTTTACAAATCAAAATGGCTGCTTTAAAAACATACGCCTTCAAAATAAACACCCAAGAGAGTCCCTTTCTTTCTGTACTGAGGGGACTCACTACCAACTCAGACTGCCCTGTGCCAAAAAGAAGTCAAACTCAGTAGAAGACTGGTTTGATGCCTACCAATATTGGCCAGTAGAGAAAACTGTGGATCACCCTTGATTTTTCGTTTTGCTTTGTTTTATTTTTCAGATTATCACATCTGTTCCATATCTCTCTTCTTCCACAGCAATTTTGTCTTCAGGGTCTCAGAACAACAGGGACTGTAAAATCTCCCCACAGATGACAGAAGACAAGGCTCTCATGTAGTCAGTATAGTCGCTGTGTCTGCAAAACCAGGAGCCAAAGGCGTGATTTCCAGAGTAGCAGCCAACACTCATCCAAGTTACTCAGACTCGGGGGCTGGGAACTCAGGCTCATGGACTGGAAAGGAAGCTGCCTTGTCTGGGAAAGATCCAGAAACATAGATGCAATTTTTCTAACATAACCACTTTACAAGTGCCCACCCACTTCCTTCTCACTCAGAAATTTTTGTGTTTTCTAAGGAGGCTTCTAATGGGCTCTGTCCCTTTCATTTTCCCTGTCTGCTCTCTTGCTCTCCTTTCCTCCTTCCATCCCTTAGATTCCAGGAAGTCAAGGTCAGAGCAGCCTTACCAGTCCCCAAACATCATGATTTTGGCCAGAGGTTTTGACAGTGGAATGAGTGCCTGCAGAAGGTAATCTGGAGGCCTCCTCTAGGCACCCACAGATTCAAGAACACAGCTGTGACTTTTCAAAGTAGAAGCCGGGCTCTTGTTTTTTGTTTGTTCTTTTTAATCTCATGTTTTAATATCATATGTCAAGCATGAACAAGTCTGGACTACAGTGCTACTCGAACTGTGGGTCATGAACAGCGGCTGGTCTCCACGACCGTTGGTCAACAAGGAAACGCGTGCAATTTCAGAGTGACCTCATGTCTGTTGAATCTAATAATAAAAATTAAGGAGCCTATATTTGACATGTCTTTGAGTTTTTTGTTTTTTTTTTTTAGTTAATCATTTTTAGTATATTTACGAAGAGATCAGTCCGGGATGGATTGGAAATTAAAAAAGAAAAAAACTTCACATAGTTTGAAAAGCAAAGAGGATACTATTTTTAAAAAACACTTATACACCCATTACGCAAGCCATATCACATCTTAACATTTCATCATATTTGCCTTTGCTTTTTTTTTGTCCTTTTTGAGACCGGCCGCACCTCACTCAGCCAGTGAGTGCTGTGAGAGCACAGGTCTTCCCTATATAGGATCCGAACCCACGGCAGGAGCGCTACTGTGCTCCCAGCGCTGCACTCTCCTGAGTGCGCCACGGGCTCGGCCCTGCCTTTGCTTTTTTTAAAGAAATGAAACAATACACGTCTTCCTTTTCTCTCCTCTTTCTTCTCTCCCCTCTCCCTTCCCATTCTCTTTCCTTTTAAGTGTGACAAAAGATAAAATTACAGAAAATTTAGTTTAAAGATCTTAACTGGCTTTGTTATGATTCTGGAATTGGGCAACAATTTATTCTGTAAAATAGAATAAATGTTCCAACGAGGTGAGTAGAGGGAGTTGGTTTTACAGACAGAAGAGTGTGAAGAGAGTAGACACAAAAAACAAAAGGCAGATCAGTCACTTAAAAGTTACTTTTCCGAGTAACCTGGCAGGGGACAGGGGAAGGGAACAATAGGAAGATAACTAATTGGTTGATATCAGGTTATTACAGGCTACTTTTTGTTGTAAGGATTAAAACAAAGGGAACTTCATTATTATGCTCATCGAAGATTGAAACAGGGCTGTTTGGGAAATTAGCTGTTATCTCTTTCTCCTGATTTCTCAGAGGGTCAAATAACAACTTAGTTTTAGTTTGATGACTTGGAACTTTAGTATGGGTGATTCCATTTCGATTTCAGTCTGGTCTCTTGGGGTCTAGTGCAGGAGCTTAGTCCAAAACAGTGGTTTTCTTTTATTTTTGCTGGTGTTGCTGGCCTGTATCAGTATTGAACCCTGGACCTTGGTGTTATCAGACCACGCTCTAACCAACTGAGCTAACCAGCCAGACTGATTTTTATTCGATAGGTGGATAGAGCATGGTAAACCTCCATGACTGGTAAGAAAGGAAGCTGCTGAAAGCAGAGCCTGAGCAGGGCAGATAAATGGGACACCCAGGTGAAGGAGTCTGGAGTGTCAGAACCCGGTAGAGGTGAGGAGGGTGTCCACACAAAGGAGCAGCCTTTGATATGGGGCATCATAGCCCAAACAGGAGAGAAGGGCTTCCACATGGAATAAAGGGGTGGGAGATTAGCTATATTCCAGGGAATTGATCAATAATAATAATAATAATAATAATAAGTATAATAAAGATAATGGGATCCAGACTTCTACGCAAAAGAAGAAAACTAGAATAAATTCGGTAGTATTGGACTAGAATTAGATGTTGGTGCAAACTTACAGTTTTCTATATATATAGATCAACAACAACAAAAAGATATAAAGATGTGTATATGCTTATATTCCTTAGCTCTGTCTGCTGGGAGCAGTGAAACCCCAGTAGCAATGAGCACATCTAATGCTCATATCATGATTTCTAAATACTGTTCTCCACTAGAAGGAATGAGGGCTCCTTGGAGACTGGCTGATTTAGAGTTAGAAAGTACAAGAAGATCTTGAAATATCTTCTCCCAGAAATCGAGAAAGTGCTCAAGCAGTGATGAGGCTTTGTCAAAGGACATAGAAGAGAGCTTGAATGGGCTTCTACCAGCCAATGCTGGCATTATTTGAACATTAAATTAAAAAACAATAGTAACAAATTACAACCTATTTAATACAATAGGAATCATGACTGTGCAGATGTACATTTAAAAATGAATAGGGCTGGCCGGTTAGCTCAGTTGGTTAGAGCATGGTGTTGATAACATCAAGGTCTAGGGTTCAGTCCCTGTTACTGGCCAGCTGCCAAAAAAAAAAAAAAGAGTACTCTTAAAAATGAATAAATTGAGAGTTAGAAGAGGAATGGGTTATTTATACAGTCAGAAAGGAGAAGAGAATACCTTTACAGTGGAGCAGACTGGCAGATACCACAGTAATCACGTGATGAAATAAACATCATCCGCAATGGGACAAACTGTAATTGTGTACCATCTGAAATTATACAGTGAGAAGAACAAAGCATCACTTGTGTGATATTTCTGCCAAAGACGCACAACATGAATCTAATCATGAGGAAGCATCAGGAAAATCTAAATTAAAGGACATTCTACAAGATAACTGACCTGCAATTTTCAAAAGCAGCAGAATCATAAAAGTCTAACAAAAGACTGAGGAACTGTTCCATAATGGAGTAGATTAAGTGGCATGACAACTAAATGCAATGCTTGATTCTGAAGTGAATACTTTTTACATAAGTGGCAAAACTTGAATGAGGTTCGAAGATGAGATAGTAGCATTATCAATTTTAACATTGTGACGATTGTATTGTGGCTGTATAGGAAAATATTCTAGTTTATAGATAAATATAAACTGAAGTATTTGAGGCTGCTGGGGCATCAGGTCATCAACCACTTACTCTTAAATGTTTTAAGTAAAACATGTTTTGTAATTACAGTTTTTCCCATAACTTCCTGATTGTTTCAAAATAATAAAAATTAATTGCAGATCCTTTTCCTTTTCCATTCCCTTTGTCTCCCCTGACCCCTACCTCCCCGAGATAGCAACTACCTCTAACTTAGTATTTTCGTCCACTTGTATGTTTTTATCCTTTTATAATCTGGGTTTATATTTATAAACAATACATAGTATTATTTTGCAGGTCTTAAAACTTTAAACCATAGTATCATGGTGTTTGCTTTTGTTTTCAGCTTTGTTTTTTTTTTTTTTACTTATAATTGTGTTTTTGAAATTTATTCATTTTGATACAGGCAGCTAAAAGTCATCCATTTTCACTGCTGAATGGTATTCTGTAACCTGGACATATTACAATATATTTATTTATCTAATTTCCTACTGGTGGTTATTTAGATTGTTCTCATTTCTTCATGATCACAAACTATACACACTAAACACTGCAAAAAACATTGCTTGTCCCCTTGAGAATACATGTAAGAATTTTGCTGGGGTGTATACCAAGAAATAGAATTATTGAGTGGTAGGGTAGGAATATTTTTAGCTTTAATATAAATTGTCCAATTTCTCTCAAAAGTAGTTATTTGGTTATATTCTCCCCAGCCTTTTGTAAGTTGTCCTACTGGTTCATAAGTTGGCTAACACATGATATTGCCATTTACGTAATTTTTGCTAATCTTCTATGCATTAAATGATATGATTGTGTAATTTGCATTTCCTTCATTGTAGATGATGCTGAATATCTCTTCCTGTTTATTGAATATTTGGGTTTTTTGTTTGTAGGTTTTTTGTGTGTGTATGTGGCAGCTGGATGGTTTGGGGATCTGAACCCTTGACAGATTTCTTTTTCTATATTGATTGCTTATTTTTCTATTGGATTGTCCATCTTTTTCTTACTGATTAAGGAATGTTTATATATTTTCCAGATACTGATCCTTTTTGCATATGTTTGTTGCAATTGACTTGGTGTTGTCAGCACCACGCTTGGCCAGTGAGCGAACTGGCCATCCCTATATGGGATCCGAACCTGTGGCCTTGGTGTTATCAGCACCGCACTCTCCCGAGTGAGCCACGGGCTGGCCCAAAATTTCCACATTTTCTTCAAGCCAATGATATGTTATTTAGTCAAACAACCCCCTGCTTCACAACCAAAGTCATAAATTGCGAAGCAGCTATGCCTGGCATAGAGAAGGTATCTATTACGTGATGATTTATCTTTTCAATTCTTGATATTAGGAGAAGTCTGTGGGGTGCCAGCTTGCAATAGATGTTAGGGCTATTCACACATGTTCCAGTTCTTCTAAGCACCAGGTAAGATCGCACTTTCCTGCCATCCTTGAAGTTAGGAGTGGCTATGTGACTTTGTCCAATAAAATGTGAGCAAAGGTGACATGTTACACTTCCAAACAGCTGAATTTAAGACCATAGTCCCTTTCCTACCTGTGAGCTGTTGAAGCATGTGTCAAGATGCTTCAGCCTGAGATGACAAACCCACACTGGACATTTTGTTTAAGTGCAAAGTAGTTGTGCTTAGTTACATTAAGCCACTGGGGCTGCTTGTTACCATAGTATAACATAGCCTGCCCTGACTGATAGCCCCCCTAAAACCAACTCGACCTTGCCCAAAACAAATAATGTCTTACTACCAAAAAAGAACAGACTTTAGAGACTAAAAGCAAATGGTTCAATACAAATTTAGTGCATTCTCCTTATTTTTCATCCAGCTTGAGATCCTAAGTAATTTAGAAAAACATCCACACCTGTGCTGTTCAGTACAGTAGCCACTTGCCACATGTGGCTATGGAGCACTTGAAACATGGCCAGTGTAAATTGAGATGTGGTGTAAATACATGAGCATTATAGAATTAGTTTGAAAAAAGAAATGTAAAATAATTCAGTACTTTTTTATGTTCATTAAATACAGAAATAATAGTATTTTTGATGTACTGGGTTAAATAAAATTTATTTTTAAAATTAACTTAGACAATTTTTTACATTTTTAGTGTAGCTACCAGAAATTTTTAAATTAAATATGTGGCTCCCATTTGTGGCTTACATTACATATTTCTTTTGGGCAATGCTGATCTAGACCAGGGATCAGCTAATTATGGCTGTGGACCAAATCCAGCCTGCCAGTTGTTTTTGTAAATAAAGTTTTATTGGAACACAGCCATGCTTATTCATTTACGTATTGTCTATGGCTATTTTCATGCTACAACGGCAGAGTTGAGCAGTTGCAAAAGAGACTGTATGAACCACAAGGCCCAAATATTTACTACCTGACCCTTCACAGCAAAAGTTTGTTGACATCTGGTCTAGACTATGAAACATGGAAATGTATTCTAAGAGTAACACTGTAGTCTCAATATTCCTCTAGGGTATCTCTACGAAATCTTTCTGCCCCAATTTAATTGACTATACACATACTGAGGGTTTTATGTGGCACTGTCATAATACTTATGGATTTTAGTATCTACGATATTCTTCCCAATATCCTGGCATGTCATTTTCTTAATCTCCTCACCTCTAATGATTTTGTCTCTACCTTTCCTCAGACTACTGCCATGGCCATCTCTAGATCTGTCATGTCTCCCTTCCATAGTCTCAGTAAAGCATCTCGGTCTCTAGCCAACATTTCTATCTATCCAGCTCGTTCCTTCAGACCGCCATTTTTCTGGTTGCTCAGGCCAAAGATCTTGGACTCAGCCTTGACTCCATTTCTTGTGGCAGAGGAGAAGAGGACGTTGTAAAAGAGGGCAAGGCCCTAGAACCAAGAGGTAAGATAACACGAATACACAGAAAAGTGACCATGGGATTTGGTAGTGTGGATTCATAGGTGACCTTGAGAAGAGAAATGTTTTTGGAAGGTGGGGACAAAATTCCTAATTAGAGTATGTTAAGGAAACAATGGCAGTATTTCTCAGGGGCTTTGCATGAATCTTAATAATCAAAAATTATTAATTAAGCAATCAAATGATACAGGCTAATCAGTTTTTGAAGCCATTTTGGAAAGGCTTGAAACTTTAGCCTTGAAAGTCGGACTAATGAGTTTGTACCTTATTTGATTCTGAAGGTCTGTTAGAATTTCGCATTAGGAAATTAATCAGACAAGAGGAGGCACAAAAGATCTGATGGGCTGAGGATTCGGTTGAGAGGAGACTGAAATAGTCCAGGTATGAACTTATGAGATACTAAGATGGGAGGTAAGGGACCCAGCAGTGACACTAGGAATCAAAAGGAGAGGAGGGACACTTGAGAAATGTGCTACTTCTGGTAGAATTAATCACATTTGGAACTGATTAGATGTGGATGGGGAGAGAGGAAGGGAAGTCAATGCCAGCCAGGAGTGATGGAACCTGGGTCCCCAGGAATCCTGGTAACAGAAAGAGACACTGTTTCTTAAACTTGGTTTGAAGGAAAGATAATGGCTTTGGTCTTCAATATTTTTAACTGATAGAATTGGAAGACAGCCTGATAAACATAGCAATAGGAAATATCGTCACGAAATTATAAAGAGTGCTTGAAGCTGCAGTTTATTCAATGCATAGAAATGAAAGTTGAAGCTCTAAAAGATGATGAAGAAATAACAATAACTTCCTTTTATTAGGGTTTTACTTTCTGCCAACAACTACCTTAAGTGTTTTAAATATTTCTTTCCAAATTTATATGGTACACTGTAAGTAGGTGTTGTTAACTCTGTATTACAGACTAGAAAGCTAAGATTCAGGGGGATTAAATAACTTGTCATCTTAGCTCATTTGTTGTGAGAGTGCGGTGTCATAACACCAAGGTCAAGGGTTCAGATCCTGGTACAGGCCAGCCAGCCACCCCCCCCAAAATATTGTCATGTTCACAGAGCCCACAAATAAAGGACTAAAACCTGAACCCAGACTTTCCTGACCTCATGTGGTCTGACATCAGAATTTGGTAGCAGAAGGAACCAGTGAAGAATACGGAGAAGGAACTGTTAGGAGAAAGAAGATCATAAACTTGTGGGGCTACTGAAGGTAAAGAAAAAAAGAAAAAAAAAGGCAGATTCCTAAGGTTAAATCTGAACATATATGCACAGTGAGGAGAGGAGGAGTAGGATGCTATGGTCACCAACTGTCCTGGTGTGCCTAGAACTGTCCTTGTTTTAACATTGAAAGTCCCACCTCCCAGGAAACCCTTCTGTCCAGTGTAAACCAAGGTTATTGTTCACCCTAACAGTGGCAGCTGGTGTAGACCACTCTTAAGAGGTTGAGCAATGAAGAGCCAAAAAATAAGGTGGTTTCCTCAAAGTGTAGCTTCAAAGTGTAGCAAAAAAAAAAAAAAAGGCTTTTGATTGGTTTTTTTCCAAGATGAAGAAAACTTAAGCCTGTTAAGTGGAAAGAAGAAATTGAAAGATGCAAATAATTGTAATTGTCGGACTGAGTCCCAGAGGAAGTGCGACTTTATTCTCCCAAAAGTCAGAGGGCAATGCCCCATGCTTGTCACAACTCTCACAGTGCTGGCTTGGAGCTGCCTAACCCTGGGACTGGCAGCAGGCAGCGAGTCCTGGATTGCGGCCTCTGTACATGCCTTCACCCAACAGCACTGCAGTAGAAAGGGTGTTGGGTGAAAGTCACACGCATTAGGGTTCTGCAATACTGTGACTGTGGATGTCACAAACTCTCTGAATCTCACTTTCCTCCTCTGTAAATGCAATAATAATAACTTGCTTGAGCTGGTAGCTGTAAAAGTAGGTTGTAAATTTCTAAGCACTCACTATTTCTATCTACTGCTTAAGAATTTTCTCTCTGGGCCTCTGTAGCCTGTGAATACCTCTTCCCTCTCTCACCCCATCCACTTCTGTCCTGAGGCATTATTCGAGATGACAGCAGGCCTGGGTCAAGGGGTGGATGTTGGGGTAGAGTAGTGTAGACCCATTTAGTGGCCCTGCTATTGAGTCGGGCTTAGGACTGGCCTGTCTACTTCTCTCTTCACTGCCAATAGGAGCCCAGTGATGTGCCTTTGGGTACAGGTAGGAAAACAAGTGAGATTCACGTGCATTTCTGTACAATCCCAGACTCCAACCAGCACAGGAGCCTTGAGAGAAAGGGGACAGCAAGAAGATGGAAAACCAGGTAAAACAAGGGGGCACAGTGCCCAACACACGAGAGGTACTTATCAACTGTTGCAGTGAGTTAAACTCTAGGTTTCCCGGTCCTCTGCTTAAGCTGCATTCATTCATTCATTTATTTTCTGGGAAATTTCCTCATACTTTGAGTGTCTTCCTCAGGGCAGATCCTTGCTGGGTTCTTCCCGTCACACTGATATCTTGCCTTCCAGGATGTCCTACCTTATCCTGATAGGGAGATGGGCAGGGCTTATCCACACAAGTAGGATTTAAATTATTTTAAAACAAGTATTTGGAAATCACATTCATACTGATAGCCACCAATTGTTCTGAGATAAGAGAAGGAAGAAAGAAATGTTTTTTTGATTGCTTAAATTCTTTTTTTGTAAGAAAAAATATTTCTTATGGGAAATTAGAAAAATTAAATATGGTATCAAATTAAGCTTTTTATTGCATACTTAGAAATTGATATTATCATTTTCACACCTTACCAGGACAGGAACATTTACATTCATAATCTGACAAGTGGTAATACATCATTTTGGCT
This sequence comes from Galeopterus variegatus, assembly GCF_000696425.1. Classification (NCBI taxonomy): domain Eukaryota; kingdom Metazoa; phylum Chordata; class Mammalia; order Dermoptera; family Cynocephalidae; genus Galeopterus; species Galeopterus variegatus. The sequence goes on from NW_007726838.1 coordinate 338,691, forward strand.
AAATCTACTGGCTTCGGAAAACATGGCGACTCTGGACAAGTTACTTAACCTCTCTGAGCCTCAGTTGCCTCCACTGTATAAAGAGAATAGAGAACAATAGTACCTATCACAAAGGACTGTCATGAGGATTAAAAGAGATAGTTTATGCAGGGCATTTTAGCATAATGCTATGAATAGTATCAATTATTATCATTAAGATTACAAAATACCTAAAATTATATTTCATGTATTTTTGGTATTAAATGCAGCTTTGTGCACATTTTTCAAAAACTAATTGTCTGTATTTGACATATGTCCTAAAGCTCTCATAACTGATTGAGTAAGTGTTTACTGAGTAAGTGGGAGAATGAAATCCGTTCCGGTTCTGGGCCCTCCCATCATCTCCATCAGCACTGCTTTTGAACTGTAGCTTTTCAACAATGCTCATGTGGCTAGAAAGAGTTAATAAAGGTTTTCAAGAATCTTTGTTTACCACTTGAGAAAAGCTTAGGTTCTAGAAAGTTCTGACTCGTTGACCACAAATACAAAGACTGAACTAACAATCAACCCAATTTTCTTTTGATAAATGGCATACATTTTATTTTTAAGTGCATTAAACTAAAATTTAGACTACATTTAAAAGGATCTTATCAAAAGAAACCACATGTAATATAAATTAATTCAACGTTTATAATTTAAATTTTTAATTTGTAACACTGTAGTTTGCATCTTCCTCTATTTATATCACCTATCTTTTTTTGTTAGCAATTCCGTCTGCTGTAACAAATAGGTACAAAAATAGAAATATGTTTGAGAAGGTTTGAGAGTTTTTACTTCTTAGCTTTCCCAAATTTACTGCCTTGTAAGAAACTTATTTAAATAATGGGTTTTAAATAATCTTTTAAAAAGAACACTTATAAACACTTCTTCATTTTACGAGCTAGGAATATATTTTAAGAAATTTGTTTTGTGCAAAACATCTACCTTCCATTTAAATTTATTTCCAATTCTTCGTGTTTATGTAAACATGACATTTTACAAAAGAGAAAGAAATGACTTGTGTTTATTTTATTTATTTATTTATCATTTTTATTTTTGGCAGCCAGCTGGTATGGGAATCTAAATCCTGACCTGTATTTTTAGTTAAGCACCCCCCAAAAAGGTGTTTTGTTGCTGCTCCATGAGGCAGCAACCCCACCCTCATGGAGCTTAAGGTCCAAGAGTAGATCAATGTGGAACAAATTGGCACAATTGTGATGGGCATTAGAAAAGGGGAAATACAGTGTGGCTCAGGTCGGGGGAGGTCTGCTGACCACCTCGTGGGAGATAACTTGAGCTGGGACCCTTGGGTTTGGGCAGCAGAAAGGAGGTAGAGAATATCATCATTGGTACAGAAAACAGCCTGAGTGTAGCCTAAGAACAAATAAAAGCCTGGTGAGCAGAGTAAGGGAGAATGGTCCCAAAATTGTGGGTGATGTCAGGGTCTCACAGATAAGACTTTGGACTTGATTCTAAGGGAATCAGGAAGTCATTGAGAGGTTGTATGCAGGAGAGTGACATGATCAGATTTTGTATTTTTAAAAGATAATACTCAGGCCTAAGAACAAATAAAAGCCTGGTGAGCAGAGTAAGGGAGAATGGTCCCAAAATTGTGGGTGGTGTCGGGGTCTCACAGGTAAGATTTTGGACTTGATTCTAAGGGAATCAGGAAGTCATTGAGAGGTTGTATGCAGGAGAGTGACATGATCAGATTTTGTATTTTTAAAAGACAATACTCAGATGGAGAGAGGAAAGAAAGAAGGCCAGAGTGGAAGCTGGAGAACCAGTAAGGAGACTATTGAAGAGCCCAGGGGACAGGGGATTTTGGCTTTCTAGAAGGTGACAGTAGGGAATAGAGAGAAGTGACAAAGTCAAGTGATGTTTAACAAGGAGACTAGACAGTATTTGGTGTTTGATTAGAAACCAAACCCAGAGGATTAGGAAGATGAAGAGCTAAGAAGAACTTCCAAAGTTTTGTCTGGAGCACCCACGTAGATGGCGGAAACTATGGGGACAGGGAAACTTGGAGTAAGGGCTGGTTTGCAGATAAGGAGACATGTCTGAGACGAAGATGTCCAATGGGCAAGTGGACGTCATGGTCTGAAACTTAGAGGAGAAATCTCAGCTGGAGGCTTGGATTTAGTAGCATTCAGAAGGACTGTACATCATGGGAGTAGATGAGCAGCCCAACAAATGTGTGTGACCTGAGAAGAGCAACAACCTTAGATTACAGCCCTGAAAAGCCTCAATATTTAATAGTCAGGCAGAGGAGAAGGATCTGTGTGTCGTATCACAGAAACCAAGGAAGAGAATGTCTTAGGAGA
>NW_007726838.1:341638-343684 GCF_000696425.1 Galeopterus variegatus
GGCAACGGATCGCAACCCTCAGTGTTGCCCCCGTACCGGACCGGGGACCGGAAACGGGATCACAACCCTCGGCGTTGCTCCCGCGCCTCGCTCAGCCAGTGAGCGGGAACCGGTCTGTATGTGGGATCCAAACCCTCGGGCAGGAGCACCGCTGCACTTCCCAAGTGGCACACTATCCAGTGCGCCACCGGGCCGGCCTGAACAGAAAGCCACCGGGCCGGCCTGAAAAGAATCTATTTTGAGGCACTAAGGAGGATAAAATAGTTTGAAAAGAGCTGCTGGGCTGGCTGGTTAGCTCACTTGGTTAGATGGTGGTGTTGGTAACACCAAGGTCAAGAATTTGGATCCCCTTACTAGTGAGCTGCCAAAAAAAAAGAAAAAAGGAAAAAAGCAACATGAATTCTGCTAAAATTGAAGCAAGAACAAACATCAAATTTATGGTGAGGCTTGGGTGGAAGAATGGTGAAATTGATACTTTACAGAAAGTTTATGGAGACAATGCCTCAAAAATGATGTTGAAGATGAAGGCTGCAGCAGCAGAAATCAATTTGCAAGGAAAAAAATTAATCTTGTTTATGCCCTAATTGAAAAGAACCAATGATTAACAGCAGAAGCAATAGCCAGCACCACAGACATGTCAGTTGGTTCAGCTTACACAATTCTGACTGATGTATTAAAGTTGAGCAAGCTTTCTACTTGACAGGTGCCAAAACTGTTGCTTGCAGATCAGCTGCAGACAAGAGCACAGCTTTCAATGAAAATTTTAAACAAATGGGATCAAGATCTTGAAGCATTTCTTCAAAGAATTGTAACAGGAGATGAAACATGGCTTTACTGGTACAATCCTGAAGACAAAGCACAATCAAAGCATGGCTACCAACAGGTGGAAGTGGTCCAGTCAAAGCAAAAGCTGACCAGTCAAGAGCAAAGGTCATGGCAACAGTTTTTTGATATGCTCAAGGCTTTTTGCTTGTTGGCTTTCTAGAGGACCAAAGAACAATGACATCTGCTTATTATGAGAGTGTTTGGAGAAAGTTAGCCAAAGCTTTAGCAGAAAAGCACCTGGGAAAGTTTCACCACAGAGTCCTTCACCACAGCAATGTTCCTGCTCATTCCTTTCATCAAACAAGGGTGATTTTGTGAGAGTTTCAATGAGAAATTAGGCATCCACTTTACAGTCCTGATTTGTCTTCTTCTGACTTTTTCTTTCCTAATTAAAAAAAATCTTTAAGGGGCTGGCCCGAGTTAATCCTAAGAATAAGACAATCGTGAGTTGGTCAAGTATCCAGCCTAAATCTGGTGGATCTCATGGTCGCCTCTGCTCACCCACTCCCCCTTATTATTTTGAGTGAAGAGATTCATGTTGTGGGATAATGTGGATATTGGTTTGGTTAGCCTGGCCAGCATTCATTCACCCTTGTTGGATAATGGTGTCCCTCCTTTCTCTTGGGAAATATTAACCCCTTCTACTCTCAGTCCCTACAGCTGAGATGAGTGAAGTTGACCACATTCACTGCTCCTTGTGTTGACCTTTAATTGAGACCCGGCCAATCAGAGCATTCCTTCCCCCAGCCACAGTGACTGGTTCAGGAATGGCGCCCCACCCAACCAGACCCACTATGGTCAATCTCAAAATTTTATGAAGGGATCAGAAGATAGATACTCTTTGCTGCCAAATATATGCTCTGAAGATTAGGCTGGCTGCTCTGCTGGTCATGTTTCCAACAAGGGTCTGCCAGAGAGCAAAGTCTACATGGGAGAAAGTCTAGCCAAGAGATGGACCTGACTCCATGATATTATTTGAGTCCTGAAATCCATCTGTGCCTGAATTGTTCAGTATTAAAAACCAGTGGAGTTCTCCATTTTGCTAAGGGCAGTTTTTGTAAGAGTTTTCTGGCCTTTGCAACTAAAAGGATCAAAATAAAGGGAAAGAAAGGGGAGGCCAAGTTGCATGCTCTGAAGAGAAAGACACTTATCTCTGTGTCCATCCAAATCTAACAAGGGCAGGGACAGTGCCTTTGATTTCACTCTATTCCCCGCACTGTA
>NW_007726838.1:344055-345813 GCF_000696425.1 Galeopterus variegatus
AAAAAAAAAAAATCTTTAAAAAGCACCCATTTTTCTTCTATTAATAGTATAAAAAAACTGCATCGATATGGTTAAATTTCTGGAATCCTGAGTTCTTTAAGGGTGGACTAAATTGCTGCTGTCATCACTTATAAAAAGTGCCTTGAACAGAATGGAGCTTTTGTTGAGATATAAAGTTTATATATTTTATTTTTATCTTTTAATTCTATCTTTCCATGAACTTTTTGAAGTCCCCTGGTATATCTTTTTTCTGTTTTCTCTGGTCTGGCTTTACCCTTAGGCTTTATGTTGTGGCCCTCCAGCAACTCTAGAATCTTCCCTTCTTATAGAAAAATGACTTTTGTAAACCCAGATCTCACACCATGCAGGAAAACAGCCAAGCTTCTGCACATGAGAAGCCCAACAAACATCTACTTGCACCTTGTTAGCTCTGAGCATGTTGTACATAACCCCAGAACCAACACAAGTGGCCATGGGACATAAGCCAATCAGAGTCCACCCCTACAATTTGGAGTAAGGTTTTTCCCACTCAAATCACTGGACCAGGAATGAGGGAAAGAAATTTTGGAGTAAGGTTAGAGGGAAAAGTGGAAGATGGATGCCAGAGAGATAACAAATAAATTATCATCACAAATATAAAAAATAGACTTTCATTGCTTTATTCTTTGAAATTCAGCTTCAGTTACAGTAAAACTACCCTAATTAAGATTAATTAGCCAGGGGCTGGCCGGTTAGCCCAGTTGGTTAAAGCATGGTGTTGGAACACCCAGGCCAAGAGTTCAGATCCCCATACTGGCCAGTCACACACGCAAAAAGATTAATCACTCAAGAAACAAGTGGAATTAACTTGCAAATCAATTAGTTGAATATTTTAAAAGAACATGTAGTATGTGGAACTAACTATTGAACAAGAAGAATTCACTTGCAGAAAGGACAGATTTCAACAAAGAGATTAGCTTCATTTGTAATTATATTTAAAAATATGCTGAAATTATTAAAAATAGATTATCCTCTTCAGTAAGTTAACCATTCCTACACCCACTCCATGTGATTTTCCTCTTTTGTTTATTTAGAGCCTCTGATCTGCATATCAAGATCTACCTGTGTATTCCAGCATTTTCTCTTTTGAACTATATCTCTGCAACTGTGCTTCACTCCCTAGAGTTCCAGGACAGCAGGCGGAAGTTCCCAAAATCCTTTAGTAACTTTAGCATCACCCCCTGTCAATCATAAAATAAGGAGAAATCACCTCCTGCTACAGGTGAAAGGCCTATGATACAGGCAGCTCTGCTGATCTTGGCTGGCTTTCTCACATGTTGGGGAGTGGGTTGGCTGCAAGCTGCTCCAGGATGGCCTTTGCAGAGATAACTGGCTCTCTTCCATGTGGTTTCTCCTCTTCCAGCAGGCCTCCATGAGGGAGAATGGAAGTGTGCAAAGCTTCCTGAGATCCAGGCTTGGAGTGGAACTCACATACTGTCTCATCTCCGGCATTTTCTTGGCCAAAGCAAGCCACAGGTTCAGGCCAGATTTGAAGGATAGGGACAAAGACTCCACCTCTTTGCATGAGTCACTGTAATGCCATATTGCAAAGAGCATGGATACATGGAGGCCATTAACTGGAGCCACTAACGCAATCAATCTACCAAGGCTACAAGTATTATATGGGTTCAATTCAGGTCGTGGACCACCTAAAATGCGGTAGTGGGCAAATAGATACATTGGGTGATGGTGGTGGCAGCAGCAGTGGTAGTGTCCATT
>NW_007726838.1:346383-347134 GCF_000696425.1 Galeopterus variegatus
GTTTTCTTTTTCAATTGCTATACATATGAGTTTTGTAACTTATTTTAAATATTCTCAGGGGTGGGGGGGACTAGGTGGTGCTGGGATATTGATAGTGAAGCTGATAATTCCTCTAGTTGTGTGAAGAGCTTTTATGACAAAATGCATTATCCCAAAACAAAGTGCATAATGATTATAAATGCAGCAAAATTGCACACTATGAAAAGCCAAAATGCAATGAGGGATGAAAAAGAAACCCTTTTCAACATTTAAACAATAATATACTAAAACCCTGTGTGTGCATTGTAAGGAGCAGATTTCCCAAGAATTTTTAAAAATTCTAACTTGTGATATGATGAAGCAGAGAAGCAGACAGTAGATTTAGATTTGGTCCAGTTAATCCTAAGAATAAGACAATCGTGAGTTGGTCAAGTATCCAGCCTAAATCTGGTGGATCTCATGGTCGCCTCTGCTCACCCACTCCCCCTTATTATTTTGAGTGAAGAGATTCATGTTGTGGGATAATGTGGATATTGGTTTGGTTAGCCTGGCCAGCATTCATTCACCCTTGTTGGATAATGGTGTCCCTCCTTTCTCTTGGGAAATATTAACCCCTTCTACTCTCAGTCCCTACAGCTGAGATGAGTGAAGTTGACCACATTCACTGCTCCTTGTGTTGACCTTTAATTGAGACCCGGCCAATCAGAGCATTCCTTCCCCCAGCCACAGTGACTGGTTCAGGAATGGCGCCCCACCCAACCAGACCCACTAT
>NW_007726838.1:348065-367698 GCF_000696425.1 Galeopterus variegatus
AAGGGCAGTTTTTGTAAGAGTTTTCTGGCCTTTGCAACTAAAAGGATCAAAATAAAGGGAAGGAAAGGGGAGGCCAAATTGCATGCTCTGAAGAGAAAGACACTTATCTCTGTGTTCATCCAAATCTAACAAGGGCAGGGACAGTGCCTTTGATTTCACTCTATTCCCCGCACTGTATATACACCTTTTCCCCTAGAGATTTGATAAGATTTAACAGCAAAGCAAGTGAAAGGAGCCATTCACAGTCCATGTGGCATGCAGTAAAGGTCTAGGTAGTTGGTTAATATAGGCAAAGTCCAAGAATGAGGTAAGAGAATAAGATATCCAGGTTCAGAAGCCTGCAGCTTCTTCACCCGTCAGCTGGCAACTCTGCCCCTGCACAACAGAAGTTTCCTTCCTGTGGGTGGGAGGTGCTCTCTTATGACCCAGACTGCTTAACTGCTCCTGTGTTGTAAGGAAACACAAAGCAGGGAATTTTTTTTTTTTTTTTTAGAACAAAGGAATCACTGGATGTCCTACCAAAACCAGAAGGGAGAAAGCCACATGTATCAACTGTGACTTCACGTTTTCTCTTATGAGCCTGTTATAAAGAACAAAAATGAAAAAGAGAAAGAATCATGGTGTTGACTCTTAAACAACTGAAATAATGCTTCAAGATCATTTTGTTTCATATCCTCTCTCTCTCTTTCTTTCTCTCTCTTTCTTTCCTTCCTTCCTTCTTTCTTTTACCTACCTTCCTTCCTTCCTTCCTTCTTCCACCTTTTCTTCCTGACGATCATGAAGCTGAGGCTACAGCACTGAGTGACGTGCCCACAGGCACACAGCTAAGTAATTGGCAGACCCAGGACTCAGCTGACTGCTGTTTCTACTACTGTTTCTTCCATATTTTGACAGACACAAATTACCAGAAAGCTGCTCTAAATGTATAAACCAACCAATCTGTTGGTTTATACCCTCATGATATAAAAAAGTAGGAAATAGTCCAGTCTTATATGTGAGTTAGAAGATTAATAAACTTTTCAACATAGGACAAGCCATGGTTTCACCCTCCCTTTCACTCCTCAGGGCTAATGATCCCCAGAGGGAAATCTGGGCTTAACTCACAATCTCCATAGCTCCCTTTGTTTCTCTAGGAAATGTTGTCAGGCCACTTGACCTCTTAGTGTCCCTTTCTTCCCTTGCAAAATAGAAAGTCTCTTGGTCTCAGCATACAGTGCCCTCCCTGCCTCATGGGGCTGAGGATGAGCTTGGCTAGAGCTCTCAAAAGAAACACCACCTACAATACAAAATATTATGAAATGTTTTTGTCCGCAGAAAAACAAGACCATTTGTATTTGCTGGTAATTGGAGGGCCTCAGATGACAAGCCATTTAGGAATTTAAAATAATTATTGTAAAAAAGTACATTATAAAGAGGTCTAGACTAATGGGCTGTTGCCATGTCCAATTCTGACAAGAATTTTCTAACTTAATTTTTGTCTCAGCAGGTTATATAAGTTTAATAACCAAAACAAATTTGAAATGTGAAAATATTTCACAGGCAGTTTCCAAAGGAAAGAATAATTGTCAACTGTTGAGAGACTTAGAATGTCAAAACATTTGAAAAATACCACCCACTATCATTTTTACAGTGCAGAGTTTGTTTATTGCATTTTTTTTTTTTTTTTGTGGCTGGCCCGTACGGGGATCTGAACCTTGACCTTTGTGTTATTACACCACGATCCAACAAACTGAGCCAAGCAGCCCTCAGTGTAAAGTTTAGTTCTTCTCTTTTGCTCAGATTATTATTTTTTCAATGTAATTAAGTTTGAAAGTACTATATGTCTACCGTGTGGTTCCATTTTCTGAAGCTGCCGTGTGTGTGTGTGTGTGTGTGTGTGTGTGTGTGTGTGTGTGTGTATACACACACATATTTTGGAACAGTGTTATATGACCAAACATTTGGAAATGAGAATGAAAATTTGGGGGGCAGAGGAGAATAGCACCCCTTTGCTTTAAAATACATTAACTTGAAAAGGGGAAATATCTCTTATCAGATAAAGAGATTAAGAATTTGAGGGAGACAAGAAAGAAGAGGACCTAGGAGATAATGGAAAAGGGGAGAGACGAAAGTGAACAGCAGAGGAAGAGTAAATAGAAAAAACACCTCAGTGTCTTTCCAGTTATTAAACAAAGATATGCTGAGCACCTTCTACATGCCTGGCACTGTGTTAGATTCCACACTACAGTGCTGTGCAAAATCAGTTTGGGACCCTGCCTTTGCAGAACTTATGGATAGCAAGGAAGGAAGACTTTGATCCAAATAACCTCCTAAGCAAATGTAAAGGAATTGTTACTCATGCCCAGATGGTCTGTTGGAGATAGTGGGCACACGGTAGAGAAGCCAATAAAGTGGGCCCATCCCAACCCCTGAGTTCCAGGGTGGAAGAGAGACTGGACCACAGAGCTGCCTGGGCAGGCACAATGTCTAAGAAGCACAACAGATTTGGCCCCATTGTGGAGAAAAAGGAACTCTCATACATTGTTGGTGAGACTGCAAAATGGTGCAGCCTCTATGGAAAATGGTATGGAGGTTCCTCAAACAATTACAGATAGATCTACCATATGACCCAGCTATACCATAGCTGGGAATATATCCAGAGGAATGGAAATCATCAAGTTGAAGATATACCTGTTCTCCAATGTTGATTGCAGCACTATCTAACAGTTGGAATCAGCCCAAATGTCCATCATCAGATGAGTGGATACGGAAAATGTGGTATATCTACACAATGGAATACTACTCTGCTATAAAAAAGAATGAAATACGGCCATTCACAGCCACATGGATGGACCTAGAGAGAATTATATTAAGTGAAACGAGTCAGGCACAGAAAGAGAAATATCACACGTTCTCACTTATTTGTGGGAGCTAAAACTAACTAACTAACTAAATAAATACACAAACTGGGAGAGGGGAAGAAAACACAACAATTACAATTCCTTGAAGTTGATACAACAGGCAAACAGATATGAGGTTGTTGGGGGGGGAGTGGGGAGAGGAGGAGGGAGGGAGGTTTCGGTAATGGGCCACAGTAATCAACCACATTGTATATTGACAAAGTAAAATAAAATTAAAAAAAAAAAAAAAAACAGCCCCAGTAGTTTCCAATCCACATAGGCCAAAAATGGAGGGGAGTTCAGACACAGACAATACTCAAAGGGCAGGTGAGCAGGCCAGGCCATCTGTAAGGGCTTCCTAGGACCCAATCCCCTGAACTGTAGGACAAAACTCCAGCCCCCTTTTGCAGGACTGGCAGGAGGAAAGCAAAGCAGCAAGAGCCTAACCCTGGGCAGGAAGTTAGAGCAGAGGCCAGGGATCCCAGGCTCAGACAGGGACCAGAGACGGAGGACAGACAGACTGGGAATGTTGGGACTGGGGAGCATGAGGCCAGCCCATCCTTCAGGCCACTGGGTCAGGTTTTTAGGGGCTTAGAAGTAATTTCAGACCTGAAAAAAAATTTTTTTAATTAGCAAAATCAAAATTTATGAACAGTTAACTAAATGTCTACAAAACATTACATTATGTCACTGTCACTCACCGATAATTTAGTATTCACCAACATTTCACCACTTCAAAAATTAACTGTAGATTAGATTTTCTCAAGTGTAAGAGTTTCCTAATAAGCATGGTAACTGTTGAAAACTCATAGTCTATCATAAATTTAGTGGGATTCAGAGATAAATATTTTCAAAGGCAAAATTACAGCAATCTCCATCATTTTTTCCCCATCAAACTATGTGTAATTTATAGTTGATGTGGGAGGTTGTAGCAGCAAAGATTCGAGATAAAAAGCAAATACTGGGCCGGCCCGTGGCTCACTCGGTAGAGTGTGGTGCTGATAACACCAAGGCCCCGGGTTCGGATCCCACATAGGGATGGCCGGTTCGCTCACTGGCTGAGCGTGGTGCTGACAACACCAAGTCAAGGGTTAAGATCCCCTTACCGGTCATCTTTAAAAAAAAAAAAAAAAAAGCAAATACTAATCAGACTCTAGAGCCAGACTATTGGAATAAAAATTCTTTCTGTCTGGCTGGTTAGCTTACTTGGTTAGAGCTTGGTGGTGGTAACACCAAGGTCAAGGGTTTAGATCCCTATAATGGCCAGACACACACAAAAAAATAAAAATAAAAAAATCTGAACCCCTCCCCCCCCACAAAAACAAAACGAAAAAAGAGGTAGGGCTTTGGGGAGGTGATTAGGTCAAGAGGGTGGAGCTTTCATGAGTGGGATTAGTGCCCTTAAGAAAGAAGCTCTAGGGTTGGCAGGTTAGCTCATTGCTTACAGCACTGTGTTGATAACACCAAGGTCAAGGGTTCGGATTCCCATACCAGCCAACCACCAGAAAAAAAAAAAAGAAGCTCCAGCAAGCCCCGGAGCCCTTTTGTGCCCTTCCACTACGCGAGGCCACAGTGTTCCTCTCTTCCAGAGGACACAGCCTTCAAGGTGCCATCTTGAAGCAGAGAGCAGCCCTCACCAGACACCAGCCCTGCTGATGCCTTGATCTTGGACTTCTTGGCTTCCAGAACTATGAGAAATAAATTTCTGTTGTTTATAAATTACCTCGGTCTTGGGTATATTTTTATAACAGCACAAACAAACTAAGACAATAATTTACCTGAGGCCTTGACAGACAGTAGACCTTCAACAAGTACTTGTTGAATGAAGGAATGAAGGAATGAAGGAATGAATGACCTCACATATGATTGAATTTACAAGTGGAAAACATCACAGATGCAGCATTAAAGAAGGAAAGTGAATTGAAGACAGCTATTTAGCAGGTTCCCACCCTGCTGTGGTTTCAATGTATGTGTCCTTCTGAAATTCATATGCTACAACCTAATGCCCAATATGATAGTATAAGAGTTGGGGCCTTTGGGAAGTGATGAGCACTCCACCCTCATGAATGGGATTACTGTTCTGATAAAAGAACTGAAGAGAGCACCCCAGTCCTTTTTGCCCTTCCATCTCTTCTGCCATGTGAGGACTCAGCATTTGCCCCTTCCATTCCTTCCACCATATGAGGACACAATGTTCATCCTCTCTGGATAGTGCAGCTATGCCATCTTCAAAGCAGAGAGTGAGATTTTATCAGACAATGAATATGCCTGTGCCTTGATCTTGAATTTCCCAGCCTCCAGAACTGTGGCAAATGAATTTCTATTACTTATAAATGACCTGGTCTAAGGTATTTTGTTATAGCAGCCCAACAGACTAAAAGAGCAAGGGATAGATGAAGAGTGTCTTTGATATTTAGCTATGAATTTTGGGCATTATTTAACAAGCATAGAGGGTATTTGAAAAGGGAAGTGACAAGAGATATTTTAAGAAGTTTAATCTGGTAGCACTGAGCAAGGTGAATTGGAGATAGAGGTAGAAATATTAAGAACCTAAATTCAGGTCATGACACTGAAATGCATGAAAAGTAAGAGATACCTTGTATTTCTGAAGCCTGTGCTGCTGGGGGAATGAGAATGTCATTCAGGGTTGATCAGCCATCGCACAGCTCAGTGAAAGTATTCAGTAATAGTTGGAAATGCAAAGATGGAGCTCAGGACAGGAGTCGCTATAAGATGTTAGAACAGATACTTGTATACCCCTGTTTATAGCAGCACTATTCACAACAGCCAAAAGGTGGAAACAACTCAAACGTTCATCAAGAGATAAATGAATAACAAAATGTGGCATATGCACACATACAATGGAATATTATTCAGCCTTAAAAAGGAAGGAAATTCTGACACATGCTGTGACATGGATGAACCTTGAAGACATTATGCTAAGTGAAATGCCAGACACAAAAGGATAAACATCGTATGATTCACATGGGGGGATGTGGCTGAGGTCCTCAGGCTCCCCTCATTCCAGCTCAGGAGCCTGGGGACTTCTGGCTCTTTTAGGTTTTATAGGTATTCTTTGGTGATGTTAGACCTTTACTGGTTAATATTAGAATTTTGTCTCTGATCTGTGGGTTTTTTGCTTTTTCTTTCAGCTCTGTTTTGGATTATTAGCTACCCGCACTACTTAAACTCTGCACTGGAACTAATCTGTTGTCTTTTGCTTATGCCTAAAATGGGGGTATTTCCTGTGGGGACCAACACTTGAGCCCTGTGGTTGGGCTAAATTGCTGCTTTGCTTCTGATTCCCTGGGGAAGGCTTTTTGTGCAGCTCAGGTTTTAACCTTGTAAGCATTTCTGGGTCCTGTGAGATCTGGTACACCTGGGTTGTGTGGAAACTCTGGTCTGGGCCTGAGTCTTTTCAGCAAACTGCACCCCCTGCAGTTCTACGTTCCTGACCAGTCTCCACTGAGTCGTTCTGTGCTGACTGGGGTGCAGATCAGCTGACTGTGCTGTGCCCCAATGTTCCCCTGGTGGGCCCATCTCCACCACCACCCACACTCCAAACACTTCCCATGGGGCAGGCCATGCACTGGTCTCTTGTGATGACTCACCAACCTTTGAGTGGGTCCTTTTTTCAGTTGTCTGTGGCCCCCCACTCCTATGTGGGTCCACAGGAACCCTGTCAGTGATCTTGCTGGCCTGGGGGCCACCAAGGCTGTCCTGTCTCCTACAGTCTCCAAGCAACTTCATAGGAAGGGCACAGCTGTGGTTTTTGCCAGCTCTTGCTCGGTGTGCTCAGCAGGGCCAGGCTTGAAGTGGCCGGGGCTCGAAATGGTCGAAGCAAGCCCCTCTTTTTCTCATCATGGTTTCTCCCACCTTCACGCACTCCATAGGTCTCTCCTCCTCTCCCCCTGAGCTCTAGTGGCCCCAGCTTGGCTTTTGTTGCTTTTTTAATACTTGTAAATTGGTCAATTGTGGGTGAGAGTGACCCTGGGGACCATCTATTCTGTTATCTCAATTCCTCATGTACACCCAATGTCTGTTCCACCATTGTAACTTGGAAGTAGATCAATTTGTTTTCGATTTTTACAGGTTCACAGCTGGAAAGAGTTTTGCCTTTAGTCTCAGATGAGACTTTGGACTTTGGACTTTCAAGTCGGTGCTGCAATTAGCTAAGACTTTTGGGATTATAGGTATAGAATAATTGTTTTTGTATGTGAGAGGGACATTAATTTGTGGGGCCAGGGGAGGAATGATAGAGTTTGGATATGTTGTCCCCACAAAGCTCATGTCAAAATCTGATCCCCACCTTAGCAATACTGGGAGCTGTTTGAGACATGGGGGGAGGATCCCTCATGAGTAGATTAATACTCTCCCTGGGGTGGGGTGGGTAGTAAGTGAATTCTTACTCTATTAGTTCCTGTGAGAGGTAACTGTTTAAAGGAACCTGGCACCTCCCCTCCCTTTCTCTCTGTTGCTTCCTCTCGCCATGTGATCTTGTACCCGCTGGCTGCCTTGTCATTTTCTGCCATGAGTAGAAGCAGCCTGAGGCCCGCACCAGATGCAGCTGTCCCAGAATCATGAGCCAAACAAACCTCTGTTCTTTATAAATTACCCCATTTCAAAAACTAACTAACTAAATAAATAAATTACCTCATTTCAGGTATTCTGTTATAAGCAACAGAAACAGACTGATACAGTTGTGGTGATTGCAAAATAATGTGAATGCACTTAATGCCACTGAGCAGTATACTTAAAATATTTAAAATGGTAAATTTTATGTTATGTATGTTTTACCACAAACAAAAAGATGTAGGATCTACTAATCTTCCCTATAAAAAGAATCATTGATCCCATGGGAGAGGTGAGATCTCCAAGGCAGAGAATGAGGAGCAAGAAAAGGACAGAATCAGCAGGAGAAGGAAAAGAAGTTTAGTTTCAAATCTTTTGAGACTTTATGACCCTATCACTCAAACTTCTAGCCTAAAAGTTAGGAAAATAATCTGAGTCCTGTTGATTATTCCTGCAATGTTCAATGAGGCATTGAGATGTAAAATTGCTGGAGAATGAAAAAACATGGTAGTGATTTTAAACTCCTTCACAAGTTGTTACAGAGGCAACTCTATGAATATGTTTTAAACAAATAACAGAAGCTGCTTGGCAAGATATGAATTCTTAATGGTCCTTGGCTTCTAGCCAGTATTTTTTTCCACTCAGAGCTTGTAGAGAGAAATAAATACATCATAAAATATGTTCATTTTAGTCAGTTGCAGAATTATGCTTCTGTGCATGTGGGAGGTAGGAAAGAGTGAGTATATGTATAGATGTGAAGAGGAATATAAGACAAGAGATGGTTTTTAGGCTTTAATTGCAAAATACAGAACTGCAGAACCCACAACCACACTTACTTAGGGAAACTGTTGTCTAGAAGAAGCAGAAATATTAAAACGATTTAATTCAGTTTTCTGGAAGAAATACCAATTGTCCTTTCTTTGTCATTCCAACCAGGTAGGCAGCTGAAACAAGTAGGTCTCTATAAACAGCAAATAAGACTTTGGTACGAAGAGATGAAAAAAATAGTCAATCTCAAATACAACAAAAATTTTCCTGGAAATAGCCATACTTTCTGGCAGATCCTATCACCACAGAAGTAAGTTGTAGGGAGAAAATTGTTGTGCTTTTCCATGAATACAGGGCAAAATTGGTATATAACCATAGGATAAAAACATTAGAACTGGTGTACTTGAATTATTTTGTCTACTTCTTTGACTATCTGAAACTACTATTAATATATGAAGGTACTTCAAAAAGTTCATAGAAAGATTTGTATTATCTTTTAATTCTATTTTTCCATAAACTTTAAAAAGTAATCACATATATACCTGTCTTCACAGTGGAAAATCTAGTTAGACATAATTCCCTTGTAAAACTAATTCACCATGCCACATCTTAATGGATGAACCATTTTTACAACAAAATTGCCTAGTGATTCCCACTGTTAAGAGACACACGACTGTACCTGCTTGACTGCCATGGCACAAGAAACTGATGACTGGTTTGAAAAGCATGAAGATCTCATAGTTTCATGATGCTAAGATTTCGAAGCCCTGCTGGAGTGAAAGACATGATCATGCTCCAGACATTCAACACCAGAGGTGAATTGAACTGAAATCAACTTAACCAGCAACCACACATTCTGATTAGACTGATGAGATTAGATCACCCCTGACCAAACCTAGTTTTCTGATAGAAGAAAGGGAATTATCTTTTCTGGAGGTAAATATTATTTATAAATGCACACATGAACACACACACACAAATATCTAAAATAAGAAATGATGTGCTATGTGAAAAAGTGGGAAAATATGACTCACAATCAAGAGAAAAAATACTCAATAAAAGCAGACTCACAGATAAGCCAGTTGTTGGAGTAAGCAGACAAAATTCTTAAAATAACTATTACAAATATGTTAAGGAATTTAGGTAAAAAGATGAGAAAAATGAATAAAATGATGGAAAATTTCAGCCAAAAAATGGAAATGCTAAAGAAAGAACTAAAAAATAACATAATAACAAAATATCTAAAATGAAGAATTCATTGGATAAGTTTAATAACAGATCAACATAGCAGAAAAATAATATATGAATTCCAAGGTAGGTCGATAGAGATTACTCAAACCAGGGAGAATAAAATACTAAAACCAACAACAAAAAAACAAAAATGGAACAAAGAATCAGAGACATAAGGGATGATATCAAGCAATTCAGCATATAGATAATTGGAATACAGGAACAGAGGAAAGGCTGGGGCAAAAAAATATTTGAAGAGATAATGGCCAAGAATTTTCCAAAGTTTATGAAAGATATCAACTTATATATCCAAGAACCCATATATCCAAGCTATATAAATAAAAAGAAAACTATACTTACAGACATCTTAAAAGCAACCAGAGTGGGAAATACAGCCCACTATGTTTAGAAATACAAAAATAAGAAGGTCAGTTGACCTCTCATGGGAAAAATATGAAAGCTAGAAAACAATGGAATAACATTTGGGGGAAAAAAAAACCTGTCAACCTAGAAATCTATACCTTGTGAAAATATCCTTTAAAAATGAAGGCAAAATAAAAACAGAAACAGAGAAAATCATCTCTTGAAGACCAGAACTATGAGAAATACTCAAGGAAGTTCTTCTGGCTGAAGGAAAATTAGTCCACATGGAAGCCTGCATCTGAAGGAATCCATGAAGGCCATTGGAAAAGGAAAAGATGTAAACAAATATAAAGTATTCATTTAAAAATTTTCTTTAGAAAACTATTGACTGTTTAAAGCAGATATAATAGCAATATAATATATGATGTAAAGATATATGACAATTGCACAATGGCAGAAGGGTAATAAATGGAATTATACTGTGGTAAGTTTCTTATATTGTTTATGAAATGGTAAAATAAGGGTGAGTTAAGGATGCACATTGCAATCTTTAGACTAGTAACCACTAAAAAAATTCCAAGAGGTATTACTAGAAAGCCAGTAGGGAAAATAAAATAGAATATTAAATAATACTTAATTTATAAAAAAGAAGGAAAGGAAGAACAAAGAACAGATAGGACAGAGTAATTGGCAACCATTAAACCAACCACGTCAATAGCTAATATAATGTAAATGAAATAACAGTCTAATAGAAATCGTCAGACTAGAATTTAACAAAAATGAGACTCAACTGTATGCTATTTATAAGAAACACTTAAAATATAAGGACATAGACTGAAAGAAAAAAATATATACTATGAAAACACTAATAATAAGTGATCATTAAGTCCCCAAAATTATAGTCTACACTAGATAATTTGAAACTGTCCTCAGACAAGTGTGATATAATGATACATAGGTTAATTACAGAAACATTCTTATAGGTGATGAGATTTGAGTGCAGTTTTAAAAGAGATGAGATATAAGTGTAATTATTAGGATAATTTTGGTTATAGTAACAGAAAACCTAATTCAAACTGGCTTAAGTGATAAAGAGCATTTATTGGTTCATGTAACTGACAAAGCCCAGGGAATATTTTGGGCATATTTCGATCAGGGCCCCAACTCTGTAGTTCCTGATTTTCACAGCTCTGCTCTCGAGGCTCCTCAAGTCAGCTTCATCCTCAGGCTCACTTCGCTCATGCAAGCAAAGTGATTACAGGTCTTCCCTCCAAACACCCCTTTCCGGTATCAGACACTTGCACTTCACTCTGACTGGTGCACTATGGACCAGTCTCTGAGGCTAAGGAATCTCTATGGGCTGACTGTCTTAGGCCTGGGTTACTACCTATCTCTGAACCAATCACTATGGCAAGAAGGATGAGATGACACTTGTTATGGGAAATGCTTCTTTCTCACTCCTGACGTTGCCATAGTTAGTGTAACTCCAGCACGTCTCTGCCCCTGGGAAGATGGAACAGCCCATCTGATTGGTAATTTTGTAAAGAATAACTGTGAATGCTCTACTTAGTTCTGCCCTTCCTATGAGAGTAGGCTTCCCCTCAGAGAAGAGGCATTCTCTTCTGTGAATCCATGTAGCGGAACCTGTCAATGTCCATCATGGCCTGTGACTGGGTGCCTAAGTCTGCATAATTTGGTGTTGAGTCCACTTAGCTAACAGGCCTGATCCATGTGCTTTACTTTGTCCTCTGTGGCAATAAAAGTGCTGTTTGGGACCTTCATAGTTACTCTGATTTGTCTCTCAACTGATTGTCCAGAACAAGCTTGGCAGGGGAGAGATGACATTACAAACGAACTCCTTGGGCCGAGCCCGTGGCACACTCGGGAGAGTGTGGCGCTGGGAGCGCAGCAGCGCTCCCGCTGCGGGTTCGGATCCTCTATAGGGATGACCGGTGCACTCACAGTACTCACTGGCTGAGAGCGGTGCAGCCGGTCTCAAAAAGGACAAAAAACAAACAAACAAACAAAAAAACCAAATAAACTCCTTGAAGTCTCCAAAAAACATTGACTGACTTATGACAATCAAAACATGTGCTTAGAGCTGGAGGTAGGATCCATCCTACTCAAAGCACTTGATGACTATAAATTCCCTAAGTAGGAAAGAATGGGCTCCCCAAAGAAAGATCTATATGCTGTCAGGATAAGGAAAGAGCCTGAATGGAGGGTGAGAAGACACTAATATGATCTGACTGATAATCTCTCTGTTTGCTTGTCAGCTGGTCAGTTTATTAGTCAGGGTTCTCCAGAGAAACAGAACCAATAGAGTGGATTGATCAAGAGAGATGGAGACAGAGACAGAGATAGAGATATTTATTCATTATAAGGGATTGATGCACATGATTATGGAGGCTGAGAAGTCCAGACCCAGGACAGCCAATGGTATAGTTTCAGTCTTAGCCTGAGTCCAAAGGCTAGAAAAAAACCAAGGCCCAAGACTGAAGACAGTCGGGCAGAGAGAGAGAATTCTTTCTTACTTAGCCTCTTATTCTATTCAGACCTTCAATGGATTGGATGAGGCCCACCCACATTGAGGAGGGTAATCTGTTTTACTAAATTTACCAGTTCAAATGCTATTCTCATCCAGCAACACCCTCACAGACAAACCCAGATATAGTGTTTGACCAAATATCCAGGCACCCCATGACCCTGTTAAGTTGATATAAAAAATTTACCATCACAGTCAGAAAACATGCTCACATGTTTTGAATGTTTGAATATTTAATGCCAAATCCTAATAGAAAAATTGTTTATGTGATGTGTCCTCCCACGTTCAACTCTTGTCCCCTTTCCCATCCTGGAGCTTCAACCCCACACTGGTCTCCCTTCATTTAATGAGATATGCCTCACTTCCCTCTGACCTTTGCTCACGCTGCTCTGTCTGCACAAACATACCGCTCTGCTCCCATTCATACCTACCTAACTCCTACTCATTCTCAAATCTTGCTTCTAAAGCAGCTCCTCAAGGAGACTCTGTTTTGTTAACCCAACCTCTTTCTCCATCATATACTGTCAAACATCATGTACTTTTTTGGGGGGGAGGGGAGGTACTTACTACCATACAAATTTATTCTCTCACAGTTCTGTGGGCCAGATGTATGAAATCAAAATGTGAGCAAGGCCACACTCTCTCCAAGGCTTAGGGAAGAACCCTTCCTTACCTCTTCCAGCTTCTGGTGGTTGCCAGCAATCCTTGGCATTACTGGCTTGCAGTCATGTACATTTACTTGCTAGCACTTTTCAAAGTTTAGAGTTATATGTTTATTTGGCTGACCAGTGGGTTAATCGGTAGTGTCATCTTCATTTGCTTTCCAAGTGACACATTATTCGAGGCATAGTTACTAGAAGTAGAACCGAAGCAGGGTCTAACTGAAACATTTTCTCTGGGTACAATGACATGAAAAAAAGCAAAACAAAAACAAAAAAATAGGGGGAGGCAAGACTGGAAGTAGACATCAGGAAGCTGGACCATCTATTCTCTACTCAAAACACTCCAGTCTCCCCATTTTGCTCAGAGTAAATGCTGAATTCCTTAGAGTGGCTTCCAGGGCCTTATACAATGTCCTCATCACCACTGGGTACTGCTCTGGTCTCACCTTTACAGCTCTCCCCAGCACTTTCTGCACTGTTGCCGCCCTGACCTCCTTGCCACTCCTCCAACACTCCAAGCATGCTCCTGCCTCAGGGCCTTTGCACTAGTTCTTCCCTCTGCCTCGAATGCTTTTCTCTTAGATATCCACATGGTGAGCCCTCACCTTCTTCAGCCTTACTCCAATGACACCTTCTCAGTGGGGGATTCCCTGACTACCTGACTTAAACTTGTAACTCACTCCTCAACACTTCTTATCTTCCTGCCCTGCTTTACACAGGTGCTAAGGTAAGTGAGGAAGGGAGCAGGAACTGGGATGGTAGAAAGTAAAGTATAACGAGACCAGACCCAGCTAGTCTAGAATGAAGCCAGAAAGCACCACTCTTTGGAGATCGATTATGAGACCATATAGAGCCTGGTCAAGAGGCTGGTTACCTGTGGGCAGACTTCCCTGACACCATGCTGGGTGAAAGGAGCCCAGCTCTAGCTAGAGAATGAAGCACTAAGTCAAGAGGCAGAGAAACAAACCAAGGAGACATCAAGAATAGAAAAGTTCTGCAGACAGAAGTCTAGAAAAATGAGCGAACAGAGTGAGTCAGAAGGGAGGAGGAGCAGAGATGGAGAGGTGCGCTAATACGCCGGGGGACAGATGGGGTGGGACAACACTGACGAGCACAGGATTCACCCAACCCTTGATGCTGGTACTCCTCAGTCATTCATCCCAAGCTCTCTGAGGAGCAGAGATGGAGAGGTGCGCTAATACACCAGGGGACAGATGGGGTGGGACAACACTGATGAGCACAGGATTCACCCAACCCTTGATGCTGGTACTCCTCAGTCATTCATCCCAAGCTCTCTGCCCATTTTGCTCCAATGTCCCTGGGGACCATACCCTTCTTCAGGGTCCTGATGACCTCCTACATATTGGTGACTCAAATCTCAATGTGAAGACCAAATGCCATTTCCATCCACCCCCAACTCCAGCTTCTGACCTATTATGTCCTACAATCATCTCAAATTCAGCATGTCACAAGTCAATGTGCTCACCTAGAGGACAAAACCCTCAATTTTTGTTGTTGTTGTTGTTTTCTTTGCAGAGGGAGGGGGTGTAGAAGTCTATAAAGGTAGACTGCCTAAAGTATCGGTGAAAGTATCCTGCCCAAACGATGGGTGTCTGACAGATAGGGAGGACGGGTCTGAGTAGCACAGGCCTGCAGCAGAAAAAAGCTGTGGCAGTGAAGCGCAGAGGTTCCAACTGAAGGCTGGGACCCTCCCCATTTGCTGGATAGGACGTAGACCCCAGCCAACTTAGATTTTCAGAAGACCCTAACAAGAGGGGAAATCCTCCCAAAATTAATTGAAGTTGACTTTCTCACTACTCTGGCTAGTGAACACTAAGAATCAGAGCTAATTTGATTTAGAACATAAAGATAAGGTAACAATTCATATGCCCAAGTATAATAGAAAAATTTTACTCCACTGCATTTGGAGAGAAAACCTTTCCCTGGTACATTTGTGAGTATAAATAGATGAAAAAAGGTGCACTCAGAACAACAAACTTGTGATTACATAAAGTGAATGTGATATTTTCTGCTTAATGAAGCCACCACATCCATGGAGACAGTGATGCTATTCTAATCACACACAAATCTGTCAATTAACACAATGAAATAGCTCAGATCTCTCAAACACTTTGATTCACTCTTTATTATGCCAAAAATTACAACGCAAGTTAAATCTTCATGTCTCTAATGAAATCTCAACTATTTTATGTTTCCTTTTTTAAAGATGCCATTTTAGCCAAAGAAATGTTTTATAAAAATTCCTGTATTCACAAGTAGCTTAATACTTGCAACCATTTGTTTACATTGTAAATAGACAGCAAACTGAAATTTTTTGACTGCTGAATTGCAGGTTGACAGCCTATGAAGGCAAGCCAAGAGGCTGCCTTACCAGAACCATAAAACTGACTCACGTACATTGTATGAGCTGCTTGATCTTTGAGTGATCACAAAAGACAAATCAGCAAAGAGAGGAATTCATATAAAGAGAATAAAGCCTTGCAAAAAAGAGCCTGTCTCTGGATCTTCAGAAGTGACTAAAATATTTTAATAGAGCTCTTTCAGTGCCTCCTTTTGCTTGCCTATGAAATATTGACAGGTCTTCCCAACTGGGAGAAATCAAAACTCATTAAACTCGCCGTGTCTTACTCGATTGAATAAAAAGAGGTAGAAAGACATACTATTATGAGAAAAGAGAAAAAATGGAAAGTATGGAAATTAGAGTTCTCAACATCAATCTTAATTTGATTGAACAATAGAAAGAATATAAACAATAGAAAGTATGGAAATTGATGTTCCAAACTTCAATCTACATTTCCGAGCAATTTTCTAACTTGGCATCAACTCCCCACTCCTCCTGTCATGAGCTATCCTCTTCTGAGAATCCTGAGGCATCCAGACCTTGCACTTGACACTTTTCTCCACATGTGCCTCAAAGGTCAAATTTTGTCTTCACTGTCCTTCTGTTCCTTTCCATTTCCTTCATATTTCCCCCAAAATATGCATTGAACTTTGTTTTGGGACATATCCAAATGTCACCTACCCACCACCTCTCTTCTGGCCTTTCTATTTTTTTTTTGGCAGCTGGTCAGTATGGGGATCTGAACCCTTGACCTTGGTGTTATAACACCGTGCTCTAACCAACAAACAACTAGCCAACCCTCTTCTGGCTTTGAAAGGATTCTGTAAGCACAGACAGATTAGCCTGGGACATCTGAAGACACAGGCCTTTACCCTTCTGGTTTTTAGATTAAGGGAATGTTAAAATGAGAGGAAAATGGGAGAGGGGAGGTGGTAACTCATGTCTAAATGAAACAGAAATATTTTTTAAAAATCTGACACTGCCAAAAGCCAAATTATACAGCAGGACTTCCCTGAGGCCAGGCCATAAATACTGATTCTTCTCCCTGCACCTCTAGTGTTTCAAGTCTTCAGATTAACAACTTTAGTTCCTTCAACCATATCTCTATGACAAGGCCTCTACACCCTTCACCATCCTGGCAATCCTCTTATTTATTGCATATAACTGATAATATAAAAATTTTATTTTATTTTTTTCTTTTTTCTTGGGTTGAGGTCATAGGGCAAAAAAATTTATCTTTTATTTCAGTCCTCCTACAGCTGTTGAGATTTGGAAAAATCTGCCTCATAATCCAGTATTTGCATAGTGTTTTCTAGTTTGCAAAGCACTGTCCATATATTATCTTATTTAATCTTCACAACTCTCAACTGTACAGATAAAGAAAACTGCAGACCAGAGACATTGAAGTATCACCCAAGGACATACAGCTGTAAGAAAAGGAGTCAGAGCTAAAACTGAATTGGGCCCTTTATCTTATAGTTCAGTACTTATTTCATGCCACCCATTCCACTTTAAAGAACTGGGAAAATGTTGAAGTTCTTGATAAAACTGAAACTGAAGCTGATTTTTAAATAGAGCCTGTGAAGTTTTGTAACTTGTGGGAGCTCTGAAGAAGGTAAAATTTCATGTTATTGCTTCAAAAGCAATGCAAAGAAAAAAGGTATTATCCTATTTCTTCATTTTAGATTTGAGGCCTATTAGAGAATAAGATATTCAGTAAACTCAAAACCTACTTTAAAAAAAATTGTATTCTGAATTTCAGCTCTATAGATATGTTCCATTTGAAGGTATTGTATTCTGGATTTCAGCTCTATAGATATGTTCCATTTGAAGGTCCTGTGATCAAAAAGTTCTAGAATTTAGGGCCAGCCTGGTGGCGCACTGGAGAGTGCGCCTCTTGGGAGTGCGGCGGCGCTTCCGCTGAGGGTTCAATTGTATTCTGAATTTCAGCTCTATAGATATGTTCCATTTGAAGGTCCTGTGATCAAAAAGTTCTAGAATTTAGGGCCGGCCTGGTGGCGCACTGGAGAGTGCGCCTCTTGGGAGTGCGGCGGCGCTTCCGCTGAGGGTTCGGATCCAATGTGGAGACTGGTTCCCACTCACTGGCTGAGTGCGGTGCGGGCGTAACACCGAGGGTTGCGATCCCGTTACCGGTCAGTAAAAAAAAAAAGACAAAAAGGAAAAAAAAAAAAAAGTTCTAGAATTTATAAAATATACCTTAAAAACTATGTCCTCTTACATTCTCTTCCTTAGAATTTGGCAAATTAGGGCTGGCCAGTAGTAACCAAATGAGTAAGTTGGTTAGATCGTGGTGGATGTTGTAACACCAAGGTCAAAGGTTTAGATCCCTGTATGGGCCAGCCACCTAAAAAAAAAAGAGAGAGAGAATTTGGCAAGTTAAAGCAAACATTTACACACTATTGAGAGTAAACTATTGCCTAACAAACAATTAAAATAAGACATATAATCTCTTTAGCTTCATATTTTACACATTGTGACCATGTCCTTCATTTAGTTTACATTTCCTTTGCATAATTTATTACAGGTTTGAGAATTTCTCAATAGAGTGAAAGAAAAGCACATGCGTTCTGCCCATTGAATAAGTTTTTAAAGAAATGTTACTGGGCTGTTGGACTTGATGAATTCAAAAGTTTAAAAACTTTTCCCATGTGTCTGAGCTCTTTGTGAGAGAGAAAGAGAGAGAGAGAGAGAGAGAGTGTGTGTGTGTGTGAGACCTTTGGATATAGCATCCAGAGAATAGCTTTCAGTAGATAATTGTAGGTAAGATCTAAAGGATGTGTACTCAGGAATCTTAGCTAAACCAGAAGAAACCATTAATGGCATGTGATGCCTGAGTTCTATGCTATTCTTTAAAAAAAAATAGTATTGCCCACACTATTTGCAGGTGATAATAAACCAAGAATGCATTAACTGTAACCTATTAGAAAGATTTCACCAGCAATAAATTGATTTTTTTTGTAGACACCTTTCAGATGTAAAAGAGAGTCACATTTCATTTTTAATAAAAATGTTTCATAGAGTAATATTGCATGAGAGTGACTAGCAAAGGACTGACATAATATTTTTTGAGCCAAAACCACAGTCTAGTGATAAGAAAATGTTAGAAAATGGACTATTATTATTTCAGGTTATACAATTGTACTGCCTCTGAGCTGAAGATGAGCAGCTATAAGGAGACTAATTTGAGAGAAGAAGGAGCCAAGAGAGAGCTTCTGTTGCTTCCCACCACACTTCTGCACCTGCCAGACCCTAATACCTGGAGGAATGGAAAGAGTTGCAGAGTGCTGCAGAGACTAAGCTCTGTTCATCAGCAGAGTTTGATACATTTAATGGAAATTCTACCTATGGAGTGATCATTCATTCATTAAAGTTAAATGAGAATGCTGTGCACAGTGTAGGCACTTAAGAAACACCAGATGACTGAGGTTTAAATGTTTTATTTTGGAGGAATGCAGACTTTTTGTAATCAACATCTACTTCCATCCTCTTCACATGCTCCTGCCCTTGGCATCAGCTATCATAAAAATGACAGTTCCCAGGATCCCTTGCAGCTAGTGGTCTAGATATAGGTTCTGCCCTTGAGTCATTCACATAAGATTTAAAAGTAGAAGTAAGGTGAGGTCATTGTGCTCTTGTGGAGGTGCAAGAGGACACATGGGCTTCAGCAGCTGGCCAATACTGTCTACTCAACAACCACAGTGGCTTCCTGACTGCTGCACCCCAGATGTGATGGTGTATAACTTTGAAGGCAAAAGCCTACTTACAGCCACCAACTTTTGTTCCTTTCAAAACTTCCATTCAATGGTTTTGTAAGCATCTAATTCTCTATATTAAGTTCCTTTCTTATTGAAATATCTTTTTCCTGCACTAAATTCTAACTGGTACTAATTGGTATAAGGTGGGTTTGTTTCCCCTTTGCCTTTCTCTATACTGCAATAGGCCATGTGGTCAATGAATCAGTCTTACCAACACAAATTCAGCTAACCTTAACCGTACTGCAGCATATCCTAATGAGCTCAAAGGCCTCATACCACACTGTCTTAGTCCATTCAGTCTGCTATAAGAAAATACCATAAACCAGGTATGCAGACAACAGAAATTTCTTTCTCAAAGTTCTGGAGGCCAGAAAAACAGATATGAAGGCACAGGCAGATTCATAGTATTGTTGAAAACCCCCTTCCTCATGGAGGAAAACTTCTAGCTGTGTCCTCACATGGTGGAAGGTGAAAAG
>NW_007726838.1:367708-383797 GCF_000696425.1 Galeopterus variegatus
CCCGCTCACTGGCTGAGTGAGGCGCGGGGGCAACACTGAGGGTTGCGATCCGTTGCCGGACATGGAAAAAGACAAAAGACAAAAAAAAAAAAAAAAATGGCAAAATACAAATTTACACAGGAACATTTTTTACATATCATATTAGAAAAAAAAGAGCAAATTTAATAATATCAAATATTGGCAAGACCATGGGAGAAATAGGAATTTTCATGTTGTGCTGGTGGGAGCAAAAATTGGTACAGTGATCTTTAAGGGAAATTTGATGGATTCTACTGAAATTTTTAAAATTCACACTCAATGACACTGTATTTTCACCTCTACCCACAGAAGGAAAAATGTATATGCATATTCATTGCACCATTGCTTAAAATTTTTAAAAAATGTTTTAAAATGCCCATTAATAGATGAACAGCTAAGTGAACTGTAGTGTAATCCTACTGTGAAAAACTAGGTAGATGTTAATAAGGATGAGATGAATGAATCCATGTGTACTAACCTGGAAAGATCTCCAAAATCTATTGGTGAGTGTAAAAAGCAAGTTGCAGAATGCTTTATCAGGTATACTATTTCCTTAAAAGCATATTCTCTACTATGTATTTTTAACAAGCACATATTTATCTATTTAAGTGTATCAGAAATGGCCTGAAAGAAAACATGCTAAACAACGATTACTACTAGGAAGCAAGATTACCATAGAAAGAGGAGCACACTTGGGAGAGGGGGTAGCAGAAGGGGAGTTTAACCATATCTGTAACATATTAATTTTTATAATGTACTTATGTTAGTTTTAGAGTTGCTGTTGTTCCTATAACAATACCACAGACTGTGTAGCTTATAAAGAACAGAAGTTTATTTCATATAGGTTTGGAGGCTGGAAAGTCCAAGAACATGGTGCCAGCATCTGGTGAGGGTCTTCTTGCTGTGTCATAGCACAGTGGAGGGCATCTATGGTGAGAGAGCAAGAGCATGTTGCTCACGTCTTTCCCACTCTTCTTAGAAAGCCAACAGTCCCATTATGAGCTTATCTAACCCTAATTACTTCCCAAAGACCCCACCTCCAGTCAACATATGAATTGGGGGATTATGTTTCCAATATATGAGATCTGGGGACACGTTCAAACCATAGCAAGTACATATTTGTTACTTGTGTACTTAAAAATTTGTTAACAAAATTACATTACTTCAGTGATCAAATACTTAAATGGAATAACAATAGAATCTACATTATTCAGACTGCAACTGGAAGGTGGGCATTAATGGAAAATGCAAGAGCAGGGAATCAAGAAAAATGATTCATTTACTTTATTTCACTTTAATGTACCAAATCAACTGATTCTGTCTTTATTCAAAACTTTATTATTTGGTTCATTATGAATTTTTTGCATTAATTTGTATTTTTTAAAAATATCAAATTAAAATGCTGATTATCTCAATTACTGAATTTTTTTGTTACCCCCCCCCTTAAATTTGGCACCTGAGGTGAGTGCCTTTGTGTTTATTTGCCAATCCTTAATATAGATCCAAAGTCCTTTCTTTGATTATGTTCTGCTGTTTGGAGTTCACCATAAGTTTATCCTTATTAAATACATTATTTATGTCCATTCAATGGAATGCAATGCACCATAGAAAAAATTAGGAAGGTGTTTATGCTCTGATTTAGAAAAGTCAGAAGCAAGGTGCAGAGTAGTAGGAAAAATGAGTTTTTAAAGAAATGCTGCTGGGCTGTTGGACTTGATGAATTCAAAAGTTTAAAAACTTTTCCCATGTGTCTGAGCTCTTTGTAAATAGTGTGCTATTACCTGTGTAATAAAAGGGAAAGTGGACTTAGATAGATATACAGATAAACACCCATTATTTCTTGAAAGAAAGACAAGACACGGGTGACTTTTGAATTTTATATCATGTGACACTATTTACATATTAAAAATAAATTAAAATAAATATGTAAAACATATTATCTATTACTTCAAGTTCAGTGTCTTTAAAGGGGAGTGAAAACAAAGGTGTTTAATAAATGAGCTACATGCAGATTTCTTCTATATTTTTATATTTTTCCTCAGTGTTTCACGGGGTCTTATACACATCTAATTCAAAAGCAAGATTTTTCTAGTGACTTTGTAATAAACTTTTCAAAATATTCACTTTCGTTTCCTTCTAACAAACAAATTTTTTTGCACTCACATTTCGCTGCTCTTTGTCTTGCTTAATGAATTAAATAATAATTACAAGAAGCAAAACTAGCATAAACAGGTTTGGAAGCAAACATAATTTTCTCCCACTGAGTAAACTACTGGGAACAAAAGTGCACTATACACCAAAGTTGCCCACTATTGGGAGAATTTAGTATGCTGTGAGCCCCATTTTTTTACACTTTACAAATCTGAGAAGCCAGTTAAGAACAGGTTAGTTAAGAGATTTTCTGCTAGAAAATCAACTACTATTTATGATTTAAATAGTCAATTATTTTTAAAAGAGGTTTTTTTAAAAAAACCTTTTATGTTTACCCCATATATTTACCATTTGCAGTACTCTTCATTCCTTTGGGTAGATCCAGATTTTCCTTCTACCTTCAGGTTAGACTTCCCTTAACATTTCTTGTAGTGATGATGGGTTGACTAATTCTTTCAGCATTTGCATTTCTGAAGAAGTCTTTATTTCATATTTGTTTTTGCTGAGTTTAGAATTCTAGGTTGACTGTTTTATTCTTTCAGTAGCTTAAAGACAGAAGCTGCTGTCTTCTGGCTTGCACACTTTTTGATAAGAAATCTGTTGTCATCCTTATCTTTATTCCTCTACACATAATGTATCCTACCTGCTCTCCAGCTGTTTTTAAGATTTTTCGCTTTATCATTATTTTTAGACAATTTGATTGTGATGTGCCTTGGTACAGTTTTCTTCATGTTTCCTCTGCTTCGGGTTTGTTGAGCTTCCTGGATTTGTGGGTTTATAGTTTTTTTTATCAAATTTGGAAAAAATTTGGCTATGATTTCTCCAAATATTGTTTTCTGTCTCTTCTCTCTTTCTTCTCCTTCTGGAACTCCAATAACATGTATGGGCCACTTGATGTTATATAACATCTCACTGATGCTTTTTTCTTTTCAGGCTTTTATCTCACTGTATTTTGTTTCAGATAGTTTCTATGGCTATGTCTTTAATGCCAGTAATCTTTTTTTGCAATGTCTCAGTGTTGAAATCACATCTGCTGTGTTTTTCATCTCTGACACTGGATTTCTCAGTTCTACAATTTTGAAGTGGATCTTTGTGTTTGTGTGTGTGTGCATGTGTGTGTATGTAACTTCAAGATCTCTTATCATGTTCATGTTTTTCTCTTCCTTCTTGAATATATGGAGGACATTTTAAAATATAGTAGTCATTTTAATGTCCTTGTCTGCTAATTCAACCACATGTGTCATTTCTGGGTTTGTTTCTATGGATAGATTTCTCTTCTCATTGAGTCACGTTTTACTGCTTTTCAGGCCTGATATGTTTTGATTAGATATCTGGTAAATTTTTATTATGAATTATGCCTTCTTGGATGCTAGGGCTTTTGTTTTGTCTTTGTTTCTTTAAATATTTTTGAGATTTGCTCTGGGATGCAGTTAAGTTACTTGGAACAGTTTGATCCTTTTGAGGCTTGCTGTTAAGACTTGTTAGGTGGGGCCTTAGTTGGCATTAGTCTTAGGCTCATTTTCCCTAGTACTCAGGCAATATTCTCATGGGGACTCTATTTGAATACAAAGACTTCTGTATGCTAGGAGGTCTTTTATTTCTGGTCATTGGGAACACAAACCATTCTCAGGCTTGTGTGAATTCCATGGATTGTTCAGCCTGTCTCCCCAGTGTTCTTTTTCTGGCCTCAGGTAGGATTTTCATATGCAAGTATTTATGAATACTCAGATGAAAACTTGATGGGAGCCCTCTGCAGATTTTTAGAGCTTTCTTTCTGAGCAGTTTGCTACTGCATAGGTCCTGTTCCCTATGAATCCAGGCCTTGGTCTCCCCTAATTCTTAATTCTGTCCCCTCGACTCAAGGAGATTGCAGACCTTTGTTTAGGTTACTCTCTCTATGCTGTGTTCTGGAAATTCTCTCCAGGTGGTAAGCTGAGGCAATCATAGGTCTCACCTCATTATTTCCCTTCTCTCCTCTGCTAGTTCTTCTCCATCTCCATAACTTTTTTCTATGACTTTTAAATGTTAGAGTTCTCTAGTACTCAGTCTTTGAGCTCCTTCACTTTTTACTCTACTCTCACTCCTTAGCTCACTTAGTCACATGGCTTTAATACCATCATCATATTCATGACACCTTAATTCATTTCTCTAGTCTGGATCTCACTTGAGAACTTCAGAATTATTTTTGCAATTGCCTTCATCATATCTTCACTTTGATATGTAATTGTCATCTCATACTTAACATATCCTAAAATTTGCTCCTTTTATATTCTTCTTAATGGTAACTTTGGTCATTTTTTTCCTTCTGACCACTTTATTTCTCTTACTCCTCAGATTCAGATTGTCTGAAAATCCTGGCCACTCTAACAATATAGATCCAAGAATTCAGCGCTTCTCACCATTCCTATTACAACCACTCTGATCCAAGCCCCCATCATCTCTTACCTGACTAAATTTAATAGCATCTAAACATCTAAACCTCTCTGTTTCTGCTCTTGCCTATTGAAAGTCTCCTTTCAACACAGTAGTCAAATTCATCCCGATTAGTCATAAATTATAGTATATCACTCTTCTATTCAAAATTCTCCAAAGGCTTCTCAGTTAACCCAGAATAAAAGCCGAAGTCCTTACTATGATCTACACAACCCACCCTATTCCCACTCTACCCCTCCCCTCCCCACCCACACGTGCCCTCTAGTCACTCAGCCTCCTCATTGCTCCTCCACTATTTCAAGCATGTTCCTACCTTCACTTTTGCAGTTGTTGCTACCTCTGCCTGGAATTCTCTTGCCCCAGGAAGCTGCATGGTCATTTTCCCACAGTCCCTTCAGGTCTTTATTCAAAAGGCACTTTTTCAGTGAGACCTTCCCCAACTTTACCTAAATTTCTATAATTCTTCATATATATCTCCTTATTTAATTCTCAACAACCTCATTTAATTTTCAACTATTGATTACTCACATTTTACAAATGAGGCAAATGGCAGTTAGAGAGATTAAGTGACTCGCCCATGGCCACATTGTTAGTAAATGGTGGAACACGTAGACTGAGTCCAGAACCTTCTCTATATCTTATCTACATTTATTCTATTTATATTACATTTATCCTATATATCTATTTATGTATTTATCATATCTATCTCTACAGATAGATATGACATATCCTACTTATAAATATATCCTATCTGCCAGATGTATTTCATCATAGTTGTTTCTACAATTGGTTAAGACTATAACTGATTGAAGCCACTGGTGGAGACTTGGAAGCAGAATGAAGCATTGACCCAGCTAGTATTCATTGGGCATCTACTATGTACTAGGCACTGTGATGAATGCTGAGGATGTAGAGATGGAAGGTGCAACTGGAGTCATCAAAGACTCCACAGTTAGAAATAAGGTATGAGACGGACACTTAGAATCCCCATGGGGAAAGAACTGGATAGAACCAATGGATAGAAAATGAGGAACAAAGATCCTGATTCAACACAAGAAAGAGTGTTCCTAATGGTGAAAGCTGTCTGAGGGAGACAGCTGTGAGAGAGACCCTCTCACAGGAGTTGTCCCAGCAAAAGTGTGGTGACAACCTGACTGTTACAGAAGGGATTGACTTAAGCATAACATGGCTGGTCAGCAGCCAGGCAACCACTTCGAGCTGGGATTTTTGAAGAAACTTTTCAGCAAAATACTATTTGCAGAGATATGTGTAGGGCTAAGGGAACGAAAGAATTCCGATGCACCCAGGGACTATCAGAAGATGGAAGACATTTCCACCCTTATGCCTGAAGGTCAGGGGAAACCTGATTAAAAACTGAAGGTTTGGGAAAGAGGCTGTCACAGAAGAAGTGAATTTCTAGAGAGAAGCAGCAACTGCCGGAACTGGGACCATCCTTCCCAGAAACGATAACACATCTCCACTTCTCTCTCCCGAGGTCGTTCGGTTATTTGCAGTGCACTTATTCTCCAAACCCGAATGGAGGACAGAGGCAAGGGCCTGCAGGTGGTGCGGTTTACAGAGGAAATCATACAGTCCGCAGAGGTCAGTGTCCGAGGGCAGCAAGCAGGACAGAGAAGGGTGGAAATGGATCAAGACGAGCAAACCGAGAATAACCAGCACAGTTGGTTAAGAAGCCTTATTTATTTAGAAGCAAAAATTCTCACTGGGGAGTGTAAAAATGAACGATTCGGGAGTGAACCTCAACTATGGGGTCGGTGAGACGCGGAGAAAATTGGAGCTGAACGGAAAAATCTGGCTCGGCCGTCCCGCGTCTCTTTCTCACCGCAGCATCACCCTCGTGCGCTCCGGTGCGCGCCACCAGCCATCCCCGCTCGGGCCGGGGAGCCTCCTTCCCGCACCCGAGATCAAGGCCAGCCAGGCGCCAGGCCTCAGCCGAGCTCCCTGAGGGCGAGGAGGCGAGGCCGGGGCACGCGTCTTGCCCCGCTTGGGCTCTGGTGCCCGCAGGGTCCTCTCGGTCCTGCTTTGCCAGCGGGGTTGTCACCACCATTCAGAACATCCTGGCTGCCCGACAAGCGGGGCTTTCCACGTGGGCAGAGGCGAAGTTGTTCAGGTGGCAAGGATCCAAGGCGGAGACTTCTTCCTCTCCGGGTACACCCACCGCCCCTCCCCACCCCGACCCAGAAAAGGACACGAACACAAAAAACTTTTGCCAGTCTATTAATATATTCGCGTTTCCTCCCACTTTCCCAATGGGCTACCAGCTGCAGAACTCCTGAATAGAAAGCTTAATTGTGCTTTGTCATGCAGAGTACCTCGATTTTCTATAGAAGGTTACAAAGGGCCATTTGAAGTATTTCTTTCTTGCCTAATAGTGTACCATTTGCATAGGGCACCTCTGCGCCTGCCAGACCCAGGTAGCTGCGCCGAAGCTCCAGGGGCCCCCGGGTAACAAAACTCAGCGCTGTTTCCAAAGGGCACCCTGCCCCGCCTCGTGCCCGGTATTCGGACTTTCTCTCCATTTCCTCGGGTCACGGCCAGCCCGGGCAGCTGATTTGGAGGAGGCGAAGCCTGAGACCTATAGCCAGGCCCCTCCGCTGACCTCTCAGTGGCCTCAGACCATCCAGGCCCCTCTAGTCTCTGCCCGGGTGTGTTCTAGACCGGGCCTCCCGAGCCCAAGTGTATGTTTTCCATCTACTACCTGCGGGTCCGGAGACCAGGCGGTTACCCACGCGGGACCCCTCGCCCTCTTGCCTCCCATGTAAGGTCCAAGTGAGATGCTGAAGGAACTAGAAGCTGATTATGATTTGGATACGATGCTGTTCGTTTTTCCTGGTTGATTGGCAGGGCTGCCTTCAGAATATCTTTCCTTGTTGCTTGTTTTGACAGTTCAAATCCAGGTCTATGTGACATATAAAGCTAATAAAATTCTAATTTCATTGTTAATCTTATTTCATTGCAGTATAGGTTTTTACCCTCACACCTGCATGGCAGGGTGTAATTCCATTAATAAAAAAATCAACATATTCATTGCATGTCTTTTCCTTGATGATATATTGTGAGCAGTGTGAGTTGAAAAAGAGCCATTTATTCCCACCGTGAATGAGCCTGCATGGGGCGGGAGCTTCACCTGCCCCTCAGTCAATTAGGAATGTATCGAAAAGTCTAGCAGAAAACGAGTTAAATTAACCGTTCGCTAATTTCCTTGTGTCCCTCCTACATAATCCCCCCTTTTCAGCTTGCCCCAGAAATTACCACATGTTGCAAGGTTCAAATAGTGCCTAATGAAACAGTGACTAAACCCTTCTCTCTCCAGCGCCACCGACTGGGGAGCCCTTTCGCACGCCTTCAAAGCTTACGCGGTCTCCTGGTCCCGGTTCCCTTATCCTTAAAAAATAAAAAAAAGAAAAAAGAAAAAAAAATTCTTTGAAAGGAAAAAAAAAATCTACGTGGGTGAAACTACATTGCTGCCCACCTACTTCCTGCCACCGACGACGCGGTGGGATTCCGAGATGCATGTGACGCTTGTGCCCAAAGTGGGGGACCTTAGCGTTAGCATCCTCCCCCTCCCCCTAAAGCTGGGGGTCCTGGGGATAGGAGGGCTGAACCAGGGCTAGGGTAGATTGGATGAGGAGATCTGCTTGGAGAATAAAAGGGGGGGGGGGCCAAAGATGGAGCTTGGAGTCAAGCAGGTCCCAGAACCCAAGGGCCCAGCCATCGCTTGGCGGAGGCTGTCGGTGGTGGGCAGAGGCTTTGACCTGCCTCCCTTCCCAGGCACCTGAGAAAGAAGGAGAGAGAGAGAAAAAGGGGGGGGGGGAGAGAGAGAGAGAGAGAGAGAGAGAGAGAGAGAGAGACCGACCAAGGCAGAAAGAGTTGGAGACAGACAGAGGAAAGCAGGCAGAGAGAGACGGCAAGGGAAGCAGAGGCAGAGACAGAAGGGAGAGACAGACAGCAAACACGCCAAGTCTCAACGAGCTTCTCCCAAGTTAAAACAACGTGTCTGCTTTAAGCAACTCCTCAGACCGTTGGGGAAGGCGTTTTGAAGACTCGAGATACAAGACCCTAATCATTAATTGAGGTCATTAATTAATTGGGGAGCAAAGGGGGAAGGTGGCTTGCTGCTGCTTGACCCCAATTTAAATTAGGCTTTGTGAAGGTGGTCTCCAAAACCGTGCCCTCCCCCTCCTTCCTATTCTTCTTATTTCACTCTCTCAAAAATTTCCATCATAATCCTCCGCGGTCTGGGACCGGCAGAGCTGCGCACCCGCTCGAGCCCTTCCCGGCCAACTGAGGCCAAGCTGGCTTCAGCTCCTCCGAGCCGGCTGCCGCCCACGGGCAGGGAGCTCTTTCCCATCGGAGCAACTCCCACCTGCCTTTTATTCCTCTGCACCTGCTATGGGTTGTTTCTTCCTGAACTTCAGAAATCAAATAGTTGCCTAAGAATTAGTCTCGCTACAGTGCTCACAGGCTAACTAAATATCGCTACATTCTCTCTCTCTCTCCCTCCCTCCCTCTCTGTCTCTCTCTCTCACCCACTCCCACCCCATCTCTCCATCCTTCCTCCCTCTCCCTAGAGACTTGAGTCCCTTATTTGAAGTGGTGCAGCTAATACAAAGTCATCAAAGCACTATGGTTCTTGTCTTAAAGTGACAGCCTGCTTTATGGGACTGTTTGAAATACTCCCCCTGCTTTTCAATGTCTCTCTATCCATCTTTGTCTGCTCTTCAGAAAAGGGGACAATATAAAGCCCAGCCTGGCGAGCTCCCCACGCTCAGGCCTGGGCAGTGCCAACCTCCGCCTTTAAGCAGATTGAAATTGTCACTGCTCCATTAATCTGAAACTAGTTACTTCCCTAAGCACACAGCACACACTTCCGATCTGTCAGGATTCACTCAGAGGAGCCCCTAGGGCCTTCCTGGGTTTGGGATTTGGAAGGCTCAATAAAGGTACAACAAGGGTTTAGAAAAACATAGGGCTTGACTTGAAGAAAAGCAATGCCCAGTGCAGAAAGGCAGGCATTGACATCAGTATATTAAGTGAGCACGAAACATTACTTTCAGAGACAATGGGATGCCCAGAACTTTGGAGGGTACACTCGAGAATAAGGAGTCTGGCTATCATTAGGGACTGTGAACTCTCACAGACTTCGGATTTTCTATTCCCAAACAGAAGAAACTTGAATCCAAATTTCTTTGGAAGTTGGATTTTTGTTGTTTTTCCTATTTATTTATTTATTATTATTATTTTACCTGAGCTCTGATTGAACTCTGTTCCTAAGAAATCTCTTTAGTTCCTGTTCTTATTTGACCCCTCCTTAGTTCCAGCCTGTGTCACCAACTCCAAAAGCCAGGGCATTGGGTGTAGAGCTCTGGGTCCCAGTGAATCCATCCTCTGTAGATATCTTATCTTCTGTGAGAAAAGCTACCTCTTTTCTTCACACCTCCACCAGTAATAAAAGACAATACAAGACTCTTCTACTTTTAACATTTCCAGCTGGCTTAGAATAACAAGTTTTTGGATTACATTCTATCTAATTTAGGGAAGAGACTTTGGCATTTTTTTAAAAAGAGAAGCTTAATTTTCAGTAATGTGAGCCTAAAGATTTATAAAATAGATTTATATTAAATTATGTTAATAGAAACTTAATAAATGCACCATTTAATTGCAAGGAGAAAAATGTTCCCTTTCAAAAAGGTCTGTCACCTTAACAGGTACATTCAAAGATTCTCTGTGAATAATGAAAATAGGAACAATTGCTTTGATGCACTGAGCTGCATTCAATAAGAGGCCTCACGTTCCACTCGGAAAGTGACAAAGAGGTCCACGACATATCGAATGTCCTAGAAGGAGAACCTCCCTGGAACCCTGGAGAACCTTTCTTTCTTCAGAGAACGTCCAAGGTCTTTGCTCAAATCTTTTCGCCCCTGTTGGGGGATACATTGTTTACTCTCTTTCCCCTAGGGAATTTCCCTCAAGATCGGAGAGATGGTGGCTGATACCATTCAAGCAGTCCAAAACTAACCAGCCAAGGGGGGCTGGTGCCGTGTCTCTCCTTCGCCGGGAAGCAGAGCTTGGCACGCCACGCCGCACCGAGTATGGCAAGTACTTGGCTCCGCGCCCTGGGCGCAGGGCCTGGGGTCAGGGAGTGGGGCGAGGTGCAGAGGCTGGGGCTCAGACTGGTCATGGACATGAGGGAGTGCCAGACCCTAGCGCGGGGCAACAGAGGGGCCGGGAGGGAGTGGATGAGAGGGGGCATAGGGGTCTGCCCACACCCCAGATGAGGCTTCGCTTTGGGCAGGAGAGCGGAGAGCTGCAGCAGGGGCTTTTTGTCCTTGTTATTTTCCTGGAAGGAATTATTCTACTTCAACGCCTGTTCTTTGAGTCTGCAAACTCCTTTCCTCCCATCCCTGTTTTCGGAGAGGCTTGTTTCTTGGGAAGAAAGGAAACAGGATCTTTAGGAAAGACAGGGAGCCTGCGCCTCCTCCCCTTCGCGGTGGACAAGGCGAGAGGGCCCGGGCTTTGCGTGTGAGAGGCGGGAAGAAAGAGATCAGGTTAGGAGTGAGCTTCCCAGTCCGGGGCAGGAGTGAGCCGGCTGCCTGGGAGCGCTGCGCAGGACCAGGCCCCGCGCTGCACAAAGCAGCGGCAGCGCCTGACTCAGCATGAGACCGTGCGCTCCCATCCCTCTCCTGCCTGCCCTGGCTGATGACAGAATGGGAGTTGGCGGGCCTTGGGAGTGTGAAAGGGGATTTTCCATCTCTGAGCCTATCAAGTGTGTGTGTGTGTGTGTGTGTGTGTGTGTGTGTGTGTGTGTGTGTGTGTGTGAGAGAGAGAGAGAGAGAGAGAGAGAGAGAGAGAACAAACTAAGAGAAAACGATGGTCACATTCTTTCCTCTAACTCCATCTTCCCAAACTAGCTTCCAGATAATTTTAGAGCCCCTACCACACCTAGCGAGGTTTCAGTTCCCATGAGTCTAAAGTTAAATCAGACCTTTAAAAGTTGTGTATGTGTGCTGTAAACAATTTATGTGGCTGAAGCCTATTGAATGGCATCTTCATAGAAAATAAACAAATCACACCAGTGGGTGTTAGTAGGACTCAGCTTGCAGGGAATGAAACCTCCTAGTTTCCATGTTTCCAGCTTCTTCACTTCTCTCCAGTCAATAACAGGCCCAGGCTGCCCTGACCAGAGAGTCAGATTGCCCTGCTGAGGGAAGAGCTAGAAGTAGGTCTTTTCCAGGACCAGGCTTGCAGTAATTAACTTCACTAGGCAATGGGAAGGGAAAGACTAGAAGAAGCCAAAATAGGTTAAAGTTAGGGAGACCAGGAAAAAAAAAGTCCAAAGGCATCTCTGAGCTGTTTTGGGAAAGTGAGATTATTAATTTTTGGACAGAATACATCCCTGTCCCTGACTTTTTGTTTTCTCAGCCTTGAGGGAAACCAGCTAATTTCCCAGCTAGACAAACAACCAGGAACCTGAATGTTTCTAGTCACTCGCAGCATCATTTGCAAGTTTCTGTGTGCTTGATTCTGACCCATTTGATGGATTGTTGCTTTCTCTAAGACTATTCTGACTATGCAAATTCCTTCACATAATTCAGGTTTCAGTACTGAGAGAGATGAGAAAGAAGAAAGAACAGGACAAAACTGCTGCAGAAAATAAACACTAGGTAAGGGATTTTCACCCTTCCTTGCTAAATAAGAGATTTACCTGTCATTAATTGTCAGTGTCACTCTAAATGGAGTGATTTGTCCTGTCAACTGTGAGGAGGTTATCTATTTTGAGGATGGGGATACTACTTGGTAGGTGGCATCATAACTAAAGGTGTCTTCTTGGCAGAAGTTTCTGTTACATAGAAAGCCTATAGAAAGAGCATGGTGCTGACAACACCAAGGTCAAGGGTTTGGATCCCCACACCTGCCAGCTGCCAAATTCCCTCAGCCAAGACACCCATATTACCCAGTTTTAGTCAACATTTTCGTCTTAGTCCTCAGACAGGTCTGTTTTGTCTTTCCTGTCCATGCCTTTCTCTAGACATTTAGGGGTGGGGGAGGGCAGAAGGAGGCGAGAGGGAGATGGGCAGGAGAAGATGAGGAGAGCAAACACCACAAATTTAAAATCCTGATTTTGTTTCATTTATTTAAATAAATATAAATATAAATCTTATATAAAACTATTCACATACAAAGGGACTTCCAGTGACTTGGATTTTAACTTCTCCCCAGGCAAATTTCCCGAAAGCAAGACCTACAGGATTTAATTTTCTAGATTATTTGCAATTTGAATATTTTCATTTTAAAACAACAACAACAACAACAGAAAATAATCAAGAAGCCCCGTGTTCTTATCAGGTTCTAAAGACAGAGGGATGGGGAAATGACATGCGTTTCAAAACACCCCACACAGTGTGAGACTTAAAACAACCCTGTTTCTCCTCTGGGATGAGACTGAATTGAATTCTAGATTATCTACATTTAAAAAAAATGATCTATAACTTCGAGTGGAGTACCAAATACAAAGGTCAAGAAGGAGACGGGAAGGATCAGGCCCGGCTAGTAAGAGTGTGTCCCAGGACTCCTCGGCTCCGCTCGTTCCTTCGATGGAAGGCCGGGGGAAGACTAGGATTTGGGGATTTGGGCTACTCGGTGTCCCCCGCGTGGAAGTTTGTGGGGGCGCTGCAAGGAGCGGATGGTGTGAGGTGGGCGGCCCTCCCTCATAAGGGGGAAATTTCCTTGTCGTCGTTGGCAGAGGCCGGCGACAAGGAGTCCTCATCTTCAGAGCGCGCATAGTGCGCCTGGCCCCCGACGCACTTGCAACCCGCGTGACTGTTCCTCTGCGTGCCTTTCCCCTCCTTCTTGTGCTTCACCCGGCGGTTCTGAAACCAGATTTTCACCTGCTTCTCCGACAGGTTCAGGTACGTGGCGATTTCGATCCTTCGGAGTCGAGACAGGTACATGTTGGAAGAGAATTCCCGTTCCAGCTCCAGGAGCTGCGTGCTGGTGAACGCCGTCCTCATTCTCTTGCCATTGGGTACCTGGCTGGCATCGGAACCTCCTGCGGGCGGACCAAGAAAGAGAAAAGAAGTAAGGCTTGGGCAAGGCGCGCCCACCCCACGTGCCATCCCTTGGAAAGGACACCTCTCAAGGACCTCCCCGCGGAAGCCCAACCAAACACCTGTATCCATCCCTTACCCTTTCCCATTTCAAGGCATGTCGCTGCTTAGCGGGAAAGTAAAGAAATGCCCAAAGCAAGGGAAAGCCTTTGATGCGTGGGACGTAAAGTCAGATGATTAAGCGGGGCGGGGGGTGGAGAATTGCACTGCCTCTCTTCGAGCCCAGCGTAGAGACGTGCACGCTTAGCCAAAAGCATCGAAATGCTTTAGCTAGTAGTCCCGACGCGGGGATGTCACAGTCAGGTTCAAACACCCATCCCAAACTTCAGTTATCCTTGATTTCTCCGTTGTCACCTTCGAGGTCCCAAAGGCCCCGAAATTCCGCAATATTGGAGCGCCTGGTGCCTCGAGTGAAGCGCGCCAGGCTGTGTGGAGGGGTTGGCAAGCTAACTTCCACCTGTGTGGAACTTCTGGAGAGGACGCTACAGTTACACTAAAAGCCCCTCCTCTCCCCACCCCGCCCCTGGGCTCCCACTTCCTCCACTGGAGGAGGAAAGTTTGCTCCCAGGATCTCTAAAGGCGCGGCGCGCAGGTTCCCAGAGACCCCACCCTACCCATGGTGAGGCAGTGGAATCTCCGAGGGTCCGCCACGTTGTAGGTGGTGGCGGCGCAAACAGGTGCGTGGTGTTGCGGATGCCCCAAAGCCGCCGCGGCCGCCGCCGCTGCTGCCGCTGCCGCTGCCGCAGCGGCCGAACCGGGCTGCTGGGGCTGGTGGTGGTGATGGTGGTGCTGGGCCGGGTGGTGGTGATGGTGCGCGTGGCTCACTCGCGGACAAAACTGCGCGTCCCCAGGACCCGAGGAGAACTGGCTCTTGAGCAGAGGCAGCGCCCCCGCGGGCCCTACAGCCCCGCCGCCCCCGGCCCCCGTACCCCCAGCCCCGGCGCCCCCGGCGCCGGCGCCCGCTGACCCCCGAGAGGAGTGCAGGTGCGAAGTGACGCAGAGCGGGCACACGCAGAACGCGCCGCTCTTGCGGGACGGACAGCCGGTCCCCGACACGGACATCACCAACGGGGACGGCATGCCCAGCGGGATGAAGAAATCCGGCCCGGGGTGCGGCTCCGGCAGCGAGGGCGCGGGCCGAGAGGAGTCCTTGATGATGAGCGAGTCGACATAGAAGGAGCGCGACATGTCGGTAGGGGTGGGTGGCTGTACAGCCTGGCCGGCCGCGGCGACCCCTCCCCTCTCGTGTTCTGAGATCTGCTCCGGGAGCTGCACGGACGCGGGCGGTCAAGCCCTAGGGGACTCGGAGGTGTCGGCGTCTGGGCCGCGAACAAAGGGGTCCCTGGAGAGGGCTGGTTCTCAAGTCCCCCACCCGCAGCCCCGGTACCGGGATTTTATAGCCCCCACCCCGGCACGTGATGCTGCAGAGTACCGTTCGGCTCAGGCTCCTCGGTAGCTCCCCACCCTCGGGATAGGCTGCCTGAGTCACAACAGAAGCGGCGAGGAGGGGCGGGCGCACTGCAGGGAAGAATGCGGAGGAGGGGCATGGGGGAGACTTTGCAAAGTGTAGGTTTTGTTAATTTCCCGGGGAGGCAGGTCTCCTCCCCCTCTTTCTTCACGCTTTCCCGAGAAATCACAGCGCTGCATCCTCCATCCTACCCGCCTCCCTAGCCTGGGTCCCAGCCCAGCTCGTTCCCGCGCCCCACAACAGAGCGTACCAGGTGGGGACTTCTATCCGGTTTTAATAGGGATGCCCAGTGCTGCCGGCTCTTCTGCGCCAGCGGTGGCTGCGGCGCGGCGAAGTGCGAGGCCTGCGGCCTGCAGCAGAATTGTGTGGGCCGCATACTGGTCCAGTTCCTGACCGCGGCTCCGGCCACGGTCATACCCACCCCTGTCCCCCAGCTTTTGGACTTGGCCAAGGTCGTTCAGGTAGTTAGTTTACGACGGATCCCGCGCGTAGTACTGAAGGCTCCCAGCTAAGAAGCCGACAAGCTTTTAATTTTGGTGGTTGAGAAGGTCTAATACGTCTTTGTACTTGGGGACCTCCTGGAGCCACTCAGACCAATGACCCTTCCTTGTGCCCCTTTCTAATCGGCAGCTCCCCCTTCAGCAAAGAGGGACATTGAAGAGTCACCTTTTTCTTTCTCCAAGTAGTTATACCGTTGCATTTTCCAGGCCAGCCCTGCAAACACCATCCCAAAGATTTTGGAGAGAGGACCCTAAATACCAGCCCTCCTAGGGACTAGGCAAGGGTTGGGAAAGGCGTTTGCTCAAGGTCTGGTGATCTCCCACCCCTCTCATTTTTACCCATCTTGGGCAACTGGCAAGGATAACCAGGACGCACTCCCCCCCACCCCCG
>NW_007726838.1:383913-441232 GCF_000696425.1 Galeopterus variegatus
CGCTTCCCCAAGCCTTAAAAAGATGAGGAGGATTGAGCCACCTGAGTAATCCTGATTCTATTGGGAGAGGTGACTTGGTAAATGAAATGTCTATGGGGGATGTGGGTCTGTGGAAGACTTGTGTACCCCTAGCCATGTGAAAGAGAGTGCAGCCAAGGCTGGGGTTGCTGATTTTTGAGGAAGGTGC
The DNA here is from genome assembly GCF_000696425.1 of Galeopterus variegatus. Taxonomy (NCBI): domain Eukaryota; kingdom Metazoa; phylum Chordata; class Mammalia; order Dermoptera; family Cynocephalidae; genus Galeopterus; species Galeopterus variegatus. The sequence goes on from NW_007726838.1 coordinate 384,101, forward strand.
AAAGGTGACAGCTCTCCCTCCTCCTTTCCTGCAGAAAAGCAGGCTAGAGAAGGGAGGCTGAGCAACAGCTTACAAGTCCAGTCTTTCTCCCAGAACAGCTAACTTCAGGCCTGAGTTCATGTCAGTGCTAAGAAACTTGGAAACAGGACTCCCTCCACCTGAGAAGATGAAGTGCCCAAGTCAGGAGAGCACCAGCAGGAAGCATGGCTCTGTCACTTGGTCTTCAGTCTCTCTTTCTTCCCCTTTTCCAGCTCTGTGACCATCTCTCTTGCCTGCTAGAGAAGTGTAATTGGGTTGTAGGGATGCCCCGCTCTGGGGAGCCCAGGATTTATGGATGGCAATTAAAGTTTTATGAATTGCAGCTGAGTCTGGTTATTGAGCTATTTGAATGTGATTAGAATTCAATTAGAAAGCGGTTAGTGGACGGTGGGTCTCCGGAGTGTAAACAGACAGCTATTCCAGAAATGTGCTAATCCAACATCTTGTGACAACTATTAAGGAGTCTCAGGGCTTAACATGGGGCAGCTCAGCTGTAACTACTTTTGTACCACAAGGTTTGCCCATGCAGCCTTTGCAGACACTCAGCCTCACCCCAGCCCGCCTGGCCCATCCCACCCTCACTCATGACAGGAGAATTCAGGCAGTCCCAAAATTATTCCAGCCCCAGGAAAAAGACATGGAGCTCAATGATCGAGAGAGGCTTAATGGCACGGTATTTTTTACAGGCCTACATTGTCCAAATAGGTGATGCGATTTCCCCCAGTCACTTTCTCTGTGTGTGTGTGTATTTTAAAAAGTTCATGGAAAGATTCATATTATCGTTTAATTCTATTTTTCTATGATTTTTTGAAGTACCCTCATGATATGTATATACCCCCTTTGAGAGTAATAGTTTTCTCTCTTTTTCCCTCCTCTAGATTAGGTAGAAGTTTATCCACAATCTTTTTTGGGCTGATGGTTTGGGTTACAATGTTCCCAGAAGTTTTGGGTGTGCTCACAGAAAGAACTCCTATACTAATGTGCTAGAAATCATGTTTATGTGCAGACCATTTTATTTTAGAGAATCTTAATCATGCGGGAGGCTTGAGCGTCTCATTCAATTTATGTCTGACTATGGAAACATTCGGTTTCTAGTGCCAAGGAATTTTGAGAAAGGCAAGGGGCCCATGGGGTTGCTTAAGGCTGCAAGGGGAGCAGCGGCTTTGAGCCAGGCTGAGGCCTAAAAGCAGCACTATGTCTATGAAACTTGCCCATTAGGGTACTTGATTAATTGCTTGAGTCCAGGAAGAGCAAGTATTTTAGGGTCATGTCCCACAAGTAGCATTTGTCCTTTTTCTCTAGTACTCTTTGAATCTCCATGTCTCCCTTTCTTCCTCCTCCTTCCTTGAATCCAGCCCCCATTTTTAGAAGCTAGCCCCACCTGCCTACCCACCCCCCCACCAAGGAAGCCTACTCTGTATGGCCCTGCACACCATGCCACTAGCTCTGCCCAGTTTGACTGTTCCCCAGGGCAGCAACACCCCAAACATGCTCAGTACAGAAGGGGACCCCAAGCTCAGCCGCCTTCTCCCGTGAGGGAGCAGACAGACTGTTGGCGTGCGCCCACAATGCCTGCCCTGCCGCACAATTTTATTTCTCAGTGATTCTGTCCGATAAAATTTCATCGTCCATTAAGTAATCCCCGAAATGAGAGCTCTTATGAGCCTATAATGAGCTCTAATTGCCACGACTCGGGGAGCCACGTGGAAGGATTTATTTGGTATTAAGCAGTCGGGTACAGAGTACAGGCTGTTACCTAAGCCGTTACTTTCATAATTCAAGGAGAAAATTAGTTCTTTTAAGGGGTGGGGGAAATCCTTTGATTCCCTCCCTCTTGCTCAGGATGATAGAGGATGGCTTTGTCTTCCTTGAGTGCAAGACAGTGTCACAAATGTGAGGGTAACCAAATGGTTCTCTCCACCTTCTTCTGGCCAGGGCACCCCACCCTTACCTTCAACTTATAAAAAAACCAAAGCACTTCTAAAAAGAACAGCAGAGGCACTGCCTTCTTGTCTCTGGACTCTCCAACTTGAACCTGGGTAAGCAGTTTTCTTCTAGCTCAGCCTTGAGATTTGAATTCTTAGTTCTAGCTTTCAGAAGGTCTTCCAGTACTTCCTCCCCGCTGTGGGATGGCACCTACCTGAACCCCACATTCCCTTCTTACTTCTCTCTCTTGTTTCCTTTTGTGGACAAAGTCAGGGAAAGTAAAGGGTGGGGACTTAGTGTTTCTTATTCTACAGACCCCAGAGTTCTGACCTGTTGATGTTCTTAGTTGTTTTGGGATTTTTTTTTTCAAGCTGTAACTCCTACTTTGTCCCTCCCTCTGCATCCCCAAAAGTATCCCCCCCCCTTCTATCCCTAGTCCTTTTTTTGCTCAGTTTCGGCGTTTGCCCACACGGTTCTCCAGCTCCAAACGGAGGCCGCAAGCAGGGCGGGACAGCCAGGAGTTGGCAGGGCCGCCTCGGATTTATTTGCTCCTCTTACATTGATTTCATATTAGTTTCCAAAGCGATGAATGATCTCAAAGCTCGGTTTTGTTAGCCGAACACAAACAGGAGACAGGACTTACTTGCCCCCAGCTCCCTTTAATGAGGTCATTATCAAAGCGTGAACAAGTCTATGAATGTTTTATTGAAAGCGCATCGTTAACTTGTATCCATCCTTTTCTCCAAGTGGCATTGTGATATTGCTGTCTGTGGCACATCTTACCCGATATAGCCCGAGATTTCCCCATTCTCTGTAACCAGGCAACCCTTTCTGAATACCCCAAAATTGAAAAGAACCGCTTAGTCTTCAAGAAAGTCCTCAATAATAGTGGAAAAGAACAAAGATCCAGGAGACAACAAAATGCCACAGGGGTGACTTTTCATGAGCAATTATCTCTCATTAATCAGAAGAACAGCTGCAATATTAATTTTCTCTCTTTCTTCCTCTCTTTTCACAGTCCCCAACATTTGAATAATCATAAATTTTGATTTTATGAAGAAGGAGTCACATTTTCAGGGGCTGGAGGAAAGCAGCTACCTAGGTGAAGACAAGGAGAAAAGAGTCTCATTTTATTTTTTGTTTGGGTAAAGCTGCCAACAAAGCAAAATGGAAAAAAGTAAAATAAAAATAAAGAAATGCCAGAGAAAATGGTCCCCCTCCCTTTCTTCTAGAGGGCTGCTGAGAATCAGGACTCTCTTCTCCCCCACCCCTCCACACAACCACCCCTCCCTTCTTTCCTCCCCCTGCCCAGACCCATTCCCCAGTTCTGCTCTGAGCAGGGCGGAGGGAAATGTCCCCGGCGTCTGGCGTGGGAGTTTCGGCCGGGTTTCTGCCCGTTTAACTTGCAAACGTGAAGCCAAGCGTTGTCAATCTGACCAAAGAGACACTCTTTGGGCGTAACTTGCATTGTGGCCATCAAAAGCCCGCCAGCCTTGGATGAACTGAGAAGTGCATTCAGCAGAAATGGGGCGCTCACTCTCTTTTCAGACTCTGGAGAGGGGATTGTTCACAGGACGTGTAGCCAGAGTGGAAAACTTGGGTCCCCAGATAAGGCCGTAGCGTGCAAACGAGATTGGGGGAATTAAAAGAATCTCATTAAAGCTGAGGCCGCAATTAACAAATGTGAGTACACACTCATAGACAGCCCAAGCTAGTTTTGAAAAGCTGTGCGTCGGGATGAAAGAGTGAGGTTGGGAGTTGTCACCACATTCCTGTGCTGGCTGAGTGATGGGGAGGCTCAGGTGCCTGGCTGTCCCTTCAGCTGCCGCAGCATTGTTCTTTTTAATGCAAAGCTAGATGAAGCCATTCCAGAGAGAGGGCAGGCTTCTCGCCCAGTGCTCACGCACCACCAAAAATGATCTTGCTTCTCCTTGGTGTTTATTCAGAATGGATGGGCCTTTGAGAAACCTGAATTCGCCTTTGTGCTCACCACAGTCGTAAGAGTTCAATTCAGCCTTCTGAGAAGAAAGGGGGGGCTCTTCTGAGAAAGGAGTGAGGGGTTTGGCTCAGAATTTCGGGAACAGCACAGTCTCCAGGGCCCTGGGAACAGAATTTTGATGGCACCGAATGCCCACCACAGAGCCCTTCTGCTCCCCACTTCATCTTAATTAACATTTGTCCACCCCCCCAAATCTCATGCATAACAAGCATCTCTCTCCCACCCTCAAAGCTCTCCTCTGTCATCAGAATAAAATTTATTGAGTGACTACTCTGTGCCCAGCGTGTGCTACGCACTGCGGGGAGCACACCTGAAAAAGCCAAGACAGTATCCTATAGAATATTGTTTCATTTCAGTAACAATGGCCTGAGGTGGGGAACGATTATCTGGATAATTGAAGCAAATGCTCCACCTCCCTCTCTCCCTCTCCAGTCCCCCCACCTCCCTCACCATTTTTTACTGCCCTTTTCAGAGAGGGTGTTTTTTGTATGGGGGCAGGAGGACAGGGAGTGTAAGGAGAGGACTGAATTATTCACAACCAATTCCCACTTCCCTTGGCCTAAATTTGCTGGAAACATTGGGCTAAAATAGCTGTTTAGTTATGGGGGCCAATGCTGGGTGTGGGATTACAACACTGCACTCTAACCAACTGAGCTAACTCGCCAGCCCTAGTTGTTGTTCGTCTTTTTTAATGTTACCGAAATGAGAGTGAGTCTTTATAATTAAAATAGCTGTTTAGTTATGGGGGCCAATGCTGGGTGTGGGATTACAACACTGCACTCTAACCAACTGAGCTAACTCACCAGCCCTAGTTGTTGTTCGTCTTTTTTAATGTTACCGAAATGAGAGTGAGTCTTTATAATTTTTAGCAATTGAAACTTCCTGGTGTTCAACTTTGGCGATCTATAATAAATCACCGGGAGACCTTTATGAAAAGTACCAATGCCCTAGAGATTTTGATTTAATGATGAGGTCAGAACATCCAGGGGGAGGGAGGGGACAAAACAAAACAAAAAACCAAAGCCCTCAAAACTCCTCATGTGGTTCTGATGCAGGTGAAGGTTGAGAAAGAATTGATAAATCCCACCTCCTACTCTCTCCTATCCTGGAACCTGAAGGGAGTTACTCAACCTCTTTGAGCCAATTCTGTCATTTCATAGTTGGAAAGTGTATACTGAGCTCCTACTATAGTCAGGCTCCATGCCAGGGAATACCGTTGCAAAAGACCCACCCTCTGGGAGTTTCTAGTTTGTTCAACGAATCAACAAATCAAGTCAGAGCTGGTGAGTTACAAAAGGTTGTGTGAATATGCAAGAAAAGCCCAAGGGGCTCTAGGAGTTCATAAAACTGAAGCCTGAGGTGACATTAAACGGAGACCTGCAGGATGAGTAGGGTGCTGGCCTGAGAAAAGGGCATGGGAGTATGTTCTGGGCCACCAACGGGCGTGCACAAGAACCCCAAAGAGTTTCTCTTGGTTAATTGCAAGAAATGAAGGGAGGCTAAAGAGTGGAGGAAAAATTTTAGTTTCTGCATCTGTGAGATGGAAAAAATGCCACTGTCTTCGAGTCTTTTTGAGGAATTAAGGACTGCCTAGTAGGGGCTTGAGGCCTATGGTGAGGGACCTGGTAAGAGCTAGTGACGTCTCTTCTTGTTTTTATTATTATTTGGGACCTGCAGCTCTATTGGCCCTTGAGGCTTGGGGATGAGGTATCAGAGCCCCTGGGCTTGGCAGCGAGGAACCTGGAAGCCGGAGCCGCTGCCCAACCCTCTCTCAGTCCCCGCATGCCTTTTCCAGGCTGAGTTTCGCTAAATCTCCACAGCCTGGTGCCTGCACCTTGAGGACGCCCAGTGCGAGGATTCCCTAAACTTCCATCGACTCTGGCCTGCCAGGAGAACCTGGCCACTTCCTACTCCCCAGCCCCGTCAGAGGCCCTCGAATCCTGGCGTTCCACTTGGGACTGTGCCTTAAATTTCAAAACGTTCCTGTGGCTTTGAGAAACCTCCCAGCTTTGCTTCACACCAACTTGCTTTGCAGAAGAGGAAACAGGTGCCATTTGAGTATGTGACAATCTAAATAGCCATCATTTCCAGAATTCTCGCTGTGAGAGCACCCGGACCAGGTGCCTCGCCTTACTGACCTCATTTAATCCGCCCAACAGCCCTCCTAGATAAAGAGCCATTTATTACGGCCGTTTTGCGGAGTAGAACTCTGAGTCTCACTGAAGTTCAAAGAGTACCCAAGGTAACACAGCTAGTGATGGCAGAGTGGGGTATCAGACACCGTCAGCCTGATGGAGGGGCCTGCGGTCTGAGGCACTGGGCAATACTACCTCCTAATAACACCTAGCATTTATTGATCACCTACTACATGCCCAGCAATGGGTTAGGACTTTAATGCATCATTTATTTCTCACAACGACTCTGTGAGGTAAGTACGTTTATTATTTACTCATTTGTTTATTGTCCACTCCTTGGTCAGTGTGGTTTCCCTGTAGTAAAGGATTCGAGAGCCAGTCTAATCTGGCCCGTAGGAAAGAAAGGGTATAGGGTGGAATTAGGATGAGGATAGGGAACATGATTGCCTATATTCACCTGTGCCCAGAACCTAGAAAGCGCTGAGGATGAAAACAATATCTTATTCTTTTACTTCAAAAGCCCTCATCATAATCAATACACATGTCTGTTGTTTATTTAATTGCTGGTTGAGTACTTCCCCCAGTTGACTACAAACTGCACCTGAGCAGAAACTGATCTGTTTATTCACCAGTGTATGTCAAACGTTCATCCCACAGTTGGCATGTATTTGGAGGGCAATTAATATTTGTTGAATGATTCCTCATTTTACAGATAGGGAAACTGAGGCTCTGGGACACTATGCAACTTGTGCCACGTGGCTTGGAAGTGGCAGAGGGAGGATTCAAATCAAGGTTTCTGAGGCTGGGACCATGCTCTTCCGCACTGGGTCCCCGGTCCGCAGCGACAGAGCGCGGGAACCTGACGCTGCGGCCGGCAGGGGGCCGGTGCGAAATCCGTCTTCACTCACTCCCCCACCCCCATCCCAAGCGTAGGCGAAGCTGAGGGAAGCAGCAGCCCTGCGACGCCCTAGAGGCCGCTCCACGGATGCGGGTAAATAAGCCCGGGGACTGCGCGAGGCGCTCCCGGCTCGTCCGCTCCTCCGCGGCGCTCTCGCTCCCGTGGCGCGAGAACCGCAACCTACTCCCTTCCTCGCGTCTCTCTGTGGGTCTCAGTCTCTTCTGGCTACTTCTCACTGCAAAACCAAGCGAATCTAAGAGATGGTATTAGCCCCATGGCCTGCAAACACAACCGTCACCGACGGCGCCCAAACACCAAACACACCCGCGCCCGCGCTGGGCACGGTGTCCTCTCCGTGGCAGGGGCGCATGCGCGAGCGTGAGGCGGGAGAATTGGGTGTGAGCCTCTGCGCATGCGTGAGTGTGAGGCGGAAAATCGAGTGTGTCAGTAAGAGCAAGCACGTGTGAAGTGTGTGTGAGACGGTGAGTGGCGATGAGTGTGCTTGAGCGCGAGAATGAGTTTGTACGTAAGAGTGAGACAAGTTGTGTGTGCCGTGAGGGTGTGTGAAGGGAACGTATGTGTCTGCAAGCATGTAAGGAACTGAAGAGTGAATTGGGATGAGGCTGGCGCATGTGATGTCTTTATAAGTAGAAGCCTGTGCGCGCAGGTGTTCGAGAGTACGAGTGTGTGCGAATATATGAGTGTGTAAACATATGAATGTGAGAATAAGAAAAAGTGGGTGTGTGAGGGCGTATATGTGGGAGAGGGTGTGCATGAAGAGTGAGCTGGGCGTGCATGTGAGCATGTGGAGGGTGTGTGAAGGTATTACACATCGGAGTGGGCGCGAGGACGTGGGAGAGCATGCGTGTGTCTGCGGGTGCGTGCGTGGCCCCGCCTCCACGCTGCAAGCGTCTTCCTCGTGGTGGGAAACTTGCTGCATGGCTGATGTCCCTCCCTACTTTGCTGGGCTGGCAGCCGGTTTAGGTTGATTGGGGTTGGTAACTGCGGTGTCACTCAGGAGGAGAAAGGAGAGGCCCAGAGTGTCTCCTGCCTGGAAGACTGGTCACATCAGGTGGGAGGGGCTCTGGGAGTTTTGTCTGTGGTTCCCTCTTTCACCTGGCCAAGTTTTGCTCACTCGCCCTGTGGAGTCTTCTCCAACGAGCCCACATGTCTCACTTTCTCACCTTCAGGTCTTCCCTCTAAAGTCTCTTTTTCTTTCTGAAATATCAAATCCCCTACTGCACTGCTCCCACCCCCCACACTCCTGACCCCCTTCCCATGCTCTATTTTTTTCTGTTGTAGCACTCACCATTTTCCAATATACTATATAATGTACTGAATTTATATATTTATTGTCTGAATCTCCCTGACAGAAGGAAAGCTCCTGGAGAATATTTATGTCTGTTGGGGGTCACTGAGAACAGTGCGGGGCATAGTAGGCACTCAACCAGTATTTGATGAGGAATTGAAAGAAGACTGTCAATGTTCTAGGTAGATACCTAAACACAATTCTGTCTTACCTCTGTATAGCACTTTGGAGTTTATAAAGGCTCTTAAATAAGTGATGTCATTGGATCTGCATAATTATATAAACTAGATTGTACTTTTTTTTTTTTTTTTTTATAACTCTTATTTCCACAATGAGGTATTGAGAGGTTAAAGGACTTGCCCAATTCAGATCCAGGACTAGAACCTGAATCAGAGTATCATTTTCGGTGGGAGACAGTTTTCTCTTTCTAACATCTTGGCTAAATGAGAAAACTAATATGAGGGTACTTCAAAAAGTTGATGGGAAGATTCATATTTTCTTTCTTTCTCTTTCTGTCTTTTTATTTTATTTTTCTATGATCTTTTTGAAGTACTGTCATAGGTTACTGCATTCACTGTGCATCCTTCTAAATCATGGCCCTGGGATTAGGGTTAGGGTCCTCCCTCCACTGTCTGCCTATGGTGTTATGTAGTTGCTCAAGCCTCAGCTAAATGAGTGGTGCTTAGGGAACACACCACAGTGGCAACATCCTCTTGTTTTTATAATTTACATGGGGTAGAAAACAAGAGATATTGTCTTGTTGCTGGCTAGAGCTCATTTAGAGTCTGGCCTGAATCTCTGGACTTGGCCCAATGCCCTTCTCATCTGACTGCTCTGGGCACACCAACATACTGTCTTAGTTAGTGTATTACTGTTCCTTCCTCATGTTTGGATTCTCTATCAGTCCATTAGATTTAGCTGATGAGCTCATTGGCTGAAAATTTATTGAGCAAGACAATGTTGCTAATTCTCTAGGCATACACAGCACCACTGTCTTCCACAAATACTTTGTAATAATTGGCATTTCCTTAGAAGATCATTTGTATCTTTACAATCATTAATCAATAACTGTTGTTAGAGCAAGAATTTATCATAGTGAACTGCAAAAGTAGTAAAAAAAAAAAAAGTAATATAATTCAAAAGATAGATGTATATATAAAATTACTATTCCTGAACGAGTTTTTAAAGATAATACTTTTTCCTCAAGGATGTTCACATGTAGTAAAATAAATTACAGATACTTTTTTGCTATCATCTGAATGATATAAATTGTTAGTTTTTTAGTAAATGGGGAAAACATAGCATTTAAACATTTCAAGACAAGAAAAGGAAAAAGAATAATTTAATTATTTATGAAATGTTAATTCAATGTTTGGTTATTTACAGATTATCTCCATGCCATCCCTTAGAATTAATACATGTCTCAGATATACACTGTTTTTCTGCTCTAGGTGCTCTAAAGCAACAGACATAGTAATTATGAATGCAGAAGAAATAGTCCAGAAAGGAGCAATGGTAGCTAAAGCTAACTGAATCATTGCTCTTCTTAAGAGAATTTTTTACCTGTGCTTTTCCTTGAGATCAGGCAAGTTAAGGGAGTTCCAAACAATGGCTACTTTTAAATACAGTTGTCCCTCAGTATCCACAGGGAATTTGTTCCAGGAACCCCCTTGTATACCAAAATCCACGGACGCTCAAGTCTTGCAGTTGGCTCTGAAGAAGCTGGACATGCAGAACCCACAGATATGAAAAGTGGACCCTCAGTATAGGCGGGTTCTGCATCCTGCATATTTCAAACTACAGTGGAACCCACGGACATAGAGGGCTGGAGGGCTTGCTGTATTTATTTAAAAAAAAATATGCATATAAATAGACCCGTGCAGTTCAAACCCATGTTGTTCAAGGGTCAACTTGGTTGAGTCATGGATGTGGAACCCATGGACATAGAGGGCTGGAGGGCTTGCTGTATTTATTTAAAAAAAATATGCATATAAATAGACCCGTGCAGTTCAAACCCATGTTGTTCAAGGGTCAACTGTATAAGGCCTGGGTTATATTGTTAGAGGAATTTCTGCAAATAGATGACAGTTGCTATTGAAATTCAATTCAATAAAATTCACCAGTATTTACTGAGGGCCTACACATGCTAGGTGCTGGGGCTAAATGACTAGAACCTAGCTATAGCCCTCCATGAATTCTAATACGTGTGTGATAGTGGAATGCAACAAACTATGGAACTGTGGAGGAGAGAGCTGTTCTTTCTTTCTGCTGGCATCAGGTACTCTGAGACTGGGCCTTGAACTATTTACAGGAGATGTTTAGATTAACAACAACAACAGAAGTGACTTCTAGGCCAAAGGTCCATTAGTGAGCATGGGCCCAGAGGATGGATGTGTATTAGGTTGGTGGAGGTGGAATAGTCACGTGCAGGAGAAAAGCAGTGAGGGCTGCTTAGTGCAGAAAGCAAAGGGTCTGAGAGGCAGGTGAAGGACTACGAAGTTTCTCTGTATTAGATTGGCACTCTTTGAAGGATGCTAAGCAGAAAATTGAAATGATTATATTGCAATTGTTGTAAAGGATGAATTGGAAGAGAGAGAAACCAGAGACATCTGTCCAGTACAAAAGTCTAGACTTAAGATGATGGTCACATTAATCAGTGGTGGTGGAGATGAAGAGGAAATAATAAATTTAAGAGTCATTTGGAAAGTAGCACAGACAGGCCTTGGCTACTAATTAGATGGAATAGGAGTACAGAAGGAGAAACAAGACAGTGGGGACTTGGGTTTCTAGCTCAGGTGTCTTTGTTGATGATGATGGTGTTAACAAATACAGTGGTTACAGATGAAAGAGAAGCAGTTTTTTGTTGTTTCAGATGGGATGTGAATAGAGTGGTGGAAGAGGAAGAAGATAAAGTATTTGGTTTTGAGTTAAGTGCTGTCAGAACAGCCAAGGGGAAATTTTTGATGTACAGTAGCAGTTGAAAATATGGATCCGAATTTAGGAGAAATTGGGGTTTGAAATTAAAATGGCATCAGCTTCTAGTACTTAAACTATATGTAATATTTGAAACCATAAGATAAGATGGAGTTACCTAGGTTTGGGGTCATGGTTAGGATGGGGGTCAGGAAAGGCCTCAGAGTTGCTGTTTTGGTATAGTACCTATCAGATTAGTTGGTGCATAGTATGTAATATATTTGTTGAATGTTGAGTCTATCCCAGAGTCTTACTTTCCTGCTCTCAGGGATTGTATAATCTTTTGGAGAGTCTGTATTGGGGTAATCTGGTATTTACCACTTGACAGCAGGACTGGTATATACCTGGGAAACCAAATCAACGTTGTAAGGCAGATGGTATGAATATGGGATTAGAGTTACTAATAGCCTCCTCTAGTCAACCAGGTCCCTTGGAAAGTTGGCCTGAGCACTCTTTCCTCATCCCATTGAATAGAAATAAAATGAAATAGTAAAATCCTGATCTAGTGTTCAGACACCATGCCTTCTTTTCTTTCCAAAAGACTTCCTTTTCCATGTAGACCATAGACGTTTTCTGACTGAATCAGAAAACACAGGGCCTGTTGACAATTTAACATGCCAAGAATACATGGAGTGGAGGAACCAGTTGTTTAGGGCCTGGTCCTGGCTTACTACCATGAGCATTGCTCAGAGTCCCAGTCTGAGTCAGAATCCTAAGTGACTGCTCCAGGTCACAGGATGTTTGTTTGTGCTGGCTGAAGTATTTAAGGTGCTTGCATAATGGTCTGTCATATCTACCTCCAGAAAAAAGGTTGCTCCTCTTTGAGATCCTGTGTAGATGGAAAAAGGAGGGAGAAATGGTGAATCAATGCACAAGGTCATATACAATATCACAATTTATCATCAGCAGTAACTGTTAATTTTCCATCAGTCACCTCACTACCTAACTAACTGCCCTCATATCATTACATTCCAGGTCAACCTCTCTACTTCAACCAGGCAGGCCTGTTTGTGGTCCATAGCACACATAGCTATCTTACCATTTATGGGGCTTCCCACTGACATCTTTCTCAACCTAAATTGCTTCTAGCCTTTTCTCAGTCATTAATTTTGAATCTTTAAAGTGCTGCTCAAAACCGTAGCTTCTCCACAAAGTTTTTAAAAATTTCATAATGGTAAAGACCATATCATTCCAAATTCCCCAGTGTTTTGTATACGGTAACTATAAGTTTTACCTCTCCATAGTATGTCCTGATGTATACTATAAACCATTTACTCATCAGGGTATAAAAGACTCGTTTATGCAATCCTAAGGCATACTTTTAATTTTTCTATAGCAAATCTTACAGAGTAGTCTTCAGCAGCACCTAGAGAGATGGGTGAGTTGAATGGACCATTCAACCATGTTGATTTGAAGTTTCTTAGATGATGAGAATAATAATGATAATAACTCTCAATCATTGAGTGTCTGCTATGCCAGACACTGTACTAAGCATTTTGTTATGTTATTGCACTTGATCGTCACAATAAAGAGTGAGAAAGGTATTGTCCCCATTTTATAGATGAAACTGAGGTTCAAAAAGGTAATTTGCCTGAGGTCTTAATTACTTGTAATTAGTAAGCAGCGGAGCCTGGATTTAAACCTATGTCCTTTCCCCCCCAGCTTTCTTGAGGTAGAATTGAAAAATAAAATTTGTATGTATTTAAGGTGTGCATGTGATCATTTGGTATATATATACATTGTGAAATGATTACCACAATCAGGCTTCTTAACACATCCATCAACTCCGAAGATCTACCTTCTTAGCAAATGTCAAGTATACAATGCAGTATTAACAATAATCACCAATCTGAACATTAGATCCCCAGAATGTATTCATCTTATAACTGGTAGTTTGTACCCTTGACCAACATCTCCACATCTACCACCCCCACCCCTAGCACCATTCTACTTTCTGCTTCTGAGTTCGACTTTTTTAGATTCCATGTACAAGTGAGATCATACATTATTTGTCTTTCTGTGTCTGCCTTATTTCACTTAGCATATTGTCCCCCAGATTCATCCATGTTGTTGCAAATGGCAGGAATTCCTTTTTTTTAAATGACTGAATAAAATTCCATTATACATGAGGGTACTTCAAAAAGTTCATAGAAAAATTCATATTATCTTTTAATCCTATTTTTGCAATGAACTTTTTGAAGTACCCTTGTGTGCATGTCTCTCTCTATATATAGACAGATAAAGATATAGATATCACATTTTCTTTATTCGTTCATCTATCAATGGATACTTAGGTTGATTCCATGTCTTGGCATTTGTGAATAATGCTGCAAGGAACAGGGGAGTGCAGATATCTCTTCAAGATACTGATTTCGTTTCCTTTGGATATATATGCCCAGAAGTGGGTTACTGGATCATATGTTAGTTATATTTTTTAATTTTTTTTTTTTTTTTGTCTTTTGTCTTTTTCCGTGTCCGGCAACAGATCGCAACCGTCAGTGTTGCCCCCGTACCGGACCGGGGACCGGCAACGGGATTGCAACCCTGGGTGTTGCTCCCGTGCCTCACTCAGCCAGTGAGCGGGAACCGGTCTGTATGTGGGATCCGAACCCTCGGGCGGGAGCGCCGCCGCGCTTCCCAAGCGGCACACTTATCCAGTGCGCCACCGGGCCGGCCCGATATTTTTTAATTTTTGAGGAACCTCCATACTGTTTTCTGTAATAGCTGTAGCAATTTACATTCTCACCAACAGTGTACAGGGGTTCCCCTTTCTCTACACCCTTGCCAAAACTTATCTCTTGTCTTTTTGATAATAGCCATTCTAACAGATGTGGGGTGATATCTCATTGTGGTTTTGATGTGCACTTCCCTGATGATTAGTGATGTCGAGCACTTTCTTATACACCTCTTGGCCATTTCTATATCTTCATCGTCTATTCAGATATTTTGCCGATTTTAAAATCAGGCTATTTGGTTTCTTACTATTGAGTTGTATGAGTTCCATATATTTTTTGGATATTAACCTCTTATCAGATATGTGGTTTCTAAATATTTTCTCCCATTCTGTAGGTTGCCTTTTCATTTAGTTGATTGTTTCTTTTTCTCTGCAGAAGCTTTTTAGTTTGACATAGTCCTACTTGTTTATTTTTGATTTTATTGCCTGTGCTTTTGGTGTCATATCCAAAAAATCTTTGCCAAAACCTATGTCAATGAGTGTTCCTCCTATGCTTTCTTCTAGGGGTCTTATGGTTTCATAAGTCCTAAACATAAGTCTTATGTTTAACTCTTTAAGCCATTTTGAGTTAATTTTTCCGTATGGTGTAATATAAGGGTCCAATTTCATTCTTTTGCATGTGGATATCCAGTTTTCCAACACCATTTATTGAGACTATCCTTTCCCCATTGGGTATTCTTGGTGCCCTTGTCAAAGGCTAGTTGACTGTATATGTGTGCCAAACCCATATCATTGATCCTCTCTGCAGCTCATAGTCTTGACAGTGCACCATGTTTTGGTGCTCATATTTTTAAAGACAGAAATGGTTTCTAGTATTTTCTTGATGCCTTTCCATTCTTTCTTGTACAGAGCTGTGTATTGAAAGCTATAATTAAATGGGATCTTTTAGGTTGCAGGAACACATGGATGCTCAAATTCCTTCAGAAGATTTGAGTATTTTTGGTAATGATATGCAGAGAAGTAAAGGAAAGTAGGGTCTGACTAAGCAACTGCAAATCCAGGCCTCAAGGAGAATTGGAAAAAATCACTCCCCCTCATGCCCATTTTCTCAGAAGGGGCTTACCTAGTGTTTTATGGATTCTCCCTCCTTGTGAGAACAAAGCTTCCTAATGTTCACTTAAAAGGCCCTTCATTAGAAAATAATTCTTTCATTAATTCATCAAATATTTATTGAGTGCTTGCTATGTGTCAAGCACTCTTCAAGGCATTAGGGGAAAGTGTTGAACAAAAGAGATAAAGTTTTTTCCTAATGGCCTAGTGATCTAACAGTTCCTCATATTAAGTTTTATTGATAATAATTGTCACTGGGCTGATGTCTTCTTAATGCTTGTTCTCCAGGTTTGAAGTCTCTCCCATTTTCAAGGCTGTGCTTGGATTAAGAGGTGGTATAGGCCAATTTTCCCAAATTAATTTATAGTGGACATCTGTTAATTGCTTCAATTGCATTCATAGTTCTTTATTTTAGCTTGGTAATTCTGGGGAAACTGACATTATCTCTGGTTCCAAAGAGGAACATGTGATAGAGGCTAAGCCAATCAGTCAGTGCATGTTATCTCTTCCACAGTGACTGGCTTGTTAAAGGATGTGTGACCTGAGAAGATCCAATAAAAGCAAAGCTCAAAACTTTTGGGGGGATTTCAAGAACACTGATCCTCTCTTGCGCTGTGAAGAGTGTGATGTGTAAATGTGAGGGCTGGGTCTTCTATAGCCACTTTGCAGGAAAGAGGGAAGAATCTGATACACAGATATAAATAGGGCCCAGAGGATTACAAAGAAATGTGGCTGGAGGCCTGATTATAGTGTACCTTTCTGGACTTCATCCATCAGTGAAGCCAATCAATGCCTTTATTTATTGAGACAGTTTGAATTGAATTTTGTTAATTACAACTTAAAACATAGTGATTAACACTTTAAAAAAGCTTACTCTCCCCCCTTGTTTTTTCTGGAAGCATTTCACAGTGCTAGATTTTCTAGATTTACATTCGGAAATGCTGATTTTGACAATTGATGACTGTTAACCAGTGTCCCAGAAAGGATAAAATATGCATCACATTGACCAAGATCATTTTTATTTTAAGAAATATTTTTATAACTCCTGTTATGTAGTCTAAGTGCAAAGACTTTTTTTAAACATTAATCTTCAAAAATGGCATGTGGTTTAAATTTTTAACACAATTTTTCAGTGCATGATTAAAATACTTTTAACATATTAGTAAAGGAAAAGAAAAGAAAGAAAAAAGGTCACTGTGATTATGGTGATAGAAAGGAAATATATCTCAGGATGAAGATAATATAGAAAAGATGGAAAATAATAAAAGGTAAGGACAAAAGTCAATTTTCTGGAAGGAAATTTTTTAACACTAACCTGGAAAAGAAAGTATACAGAAAAATTTCTAAGACTGTATAATTTAATGTCATGTAGGAAAATGTAAAGATAATACCTAATAGACCACAAGAGAACTGTTAAGGTTGAGCAGACAGAAAAACAAAAGGCAGGCTGAATTGAGACAAATATAATCCATAGCATATTAATAAGGTTGTTCCTGTAATATATTAATTATGATGCGGAAAAGGATTGTAAGACTGTTCCCTAATAGCATGAACCTAATGTGACTGGATTAAATCTGACTGCACTGCTCTGCTCAACACAACCATCAAAATGTTTTTGATCATCCTTGCAATGAGAATGGAAAGTAGTATCTGACCCTCCATTATGGTATTTATCCAAATGATATCTCACATGCACATGATGGTAGGGTCCTGAGCTACCTAAATTTGTAAACTCATTTCATTAATTTAAAAAAACCTCTATCAGTGAGCACTAATTATAGAATCAATATGTGAAAAACATTACATTCATGGGTTGATTGCTATCAATTTAGTTGATGTAAGATTATCATCTAAAAAGATTTTGATTTAGGATTCATTTGCCAAGTTACGTCATTCCTAAAGCATCTTAAATCAGGCAGAATAGGATAGAACCACATGCTGATGTTATAGGGTGTAGATGGTTCCTGAGTTATTAAACAGTCATAATCTAATCATGAATGATCAGCTGCTCTAAGACATTAACAAGAATGATCATCTGCCCATACGACATGCCCTTGAACAAGAGGTCTTCATAGTTGGTAGTGGGGTGACAGGAGGGCTGCTGTGGGGATAAAGTTATAGGAAACTAGCAAGCAGAATGGGATGTCTGGGCCAAAGCAGGATCACATCTAAGGCAAGTGGCAGCCATAGCTGCCTTGCAAGTATGTTTGGAGGAAGCATTTCCTTGTGGACAAACCTCTCATAGATTAACATAGTGATTAGTCTATCACTAATCACTATGTTAATCTGTGATTTTGAACAAAGTATTTTGTTCATTTCTTAGATGATCCATGCATTGCCTCTTCAATGAACCTCTCATAGAAAATGTGAGCTGTTTACTCGAGTCTCAGAAAATGATAAGGTCAAGTTGGCTGTTCTTTCCAGTCCAACCCCTGAATTCTTAAATTGCTGGGCAACCATGTAGGTCTGAGTGGATGTCTGTTCATGTATCCTTTCCTGCCCCACAGTATGGCCTTACTCAGAATGGCAAGAAGAAATACTGGAAGATAGAAATGGTTGCAGGATCTTTCTGTATTTCTACAAGGCCTTGTAGGTGCTCAGAACATCATCCATCATGGCGAGTTGTTTCTGTAAAGGAGATAGCTAGAAAGGAATATTGTCTTTATTCTCTAGATAAGAGAATCAAAGGAAGATAATTTAGTAATTAATTTAAACTGATTACAACACAGCATGAAAACTCATGTCTACTACTCTATCTAGTATTCCATCCACCCTGATTAAAGTAACAACAACCTCATCAATAACAACTAACACCTATTGAACACTTACATTTCTCTTATATATTATCTCATTTAATCCTCCCAATAGCTCTATGAATAAGTACTATAATTAGCTCCATTACACAGAAGAGGATAATAAGTGTCAAGTCAACCCAGTGTCTCTAGTTTCTTAAATATCATCCTGGGATTGTTTAATGTTTGGGGAGTCATATAAACTTTTTTCCAGCCACTCAAAATTGCTCATTATACTGAATAAAAATGGTTAGCTTCATTTTCTCATTAAATTTGTATTTTTCCTTCTTATTTATCTTCCCTCCCTTGTGGAAACTTTTAACCACAGAAACACTAGGAGTCTCAGACCTTAGCTTTATTTCAGCCTTTGAAGAGCCATTTGATCTTGAGTAAGTCATTTAACTTCAGTTTCCTCTGAAGTTTATAGAATGGGAATAATATCCCTCTATTTGCTTAACCTCTGTGTTGTGAGGGCCAGATGTAATATTGCAAATGAACACGTTTTGTAAAATGTTAAGCGCTATGAAAACACTGATATAAATATTATTTCTATTTCCTTCTTTGCCTCATTTTCCCCTTGTTTTTCTGAATACAGACACTGAATTTCCTTACATGTTCATATCCAAATGTCTTCCAAATGGTGCAATTAACTACAACAACAAAAGAGATAATAACAAGATTTCTGATGAAGTTCACTTAGAACTATTTTGATTCTCTAAGTCTAAGTTATTCTCACAGTAAGTAAGGTGTATTTAATTTTCTGAACTTCCTATTACCTCATAGTTCATTATAGCTTCAAAGGGCACATAAGTATTCTTAAATATATCAAATGCAGATTTATTAGATCTCCAAAACCTAAAATCATTCATATGCTTAACATCCCTAGGAGCAATGTAATACCTTAGATATTGAAGCCCTAAAGTTAACTGACTTGAGAGAATTCATTTTCAAAAATTTTAGTTCTACATAACAAATACACAGGTTGTAAGAAGAGGTTGAAACATACAAGCCAATGGAAGTAGAAAAGAAGGAAATTTGAAAAGTATGAAAATTGAAAAGTATGAATGTGAAAAGTAGACATATTCAGAAAGAAAGTGATATGAGAACATATCATATAAAAAAATTAGATATAGGAGAGAAACACCATAGCAAGTTCAGGTGTGTGTCTTGTGGGTAGGGGAAGGCAGTGGGAGAACATAGGAGAAAGTTCTTTCTAAGTTCCCTAGTGAAGCTGGGTAGTGCCTAAACTCAATCAAGTGAGAATGCTTGCATGATTATAACTTAAATCCAACTCTTCCCTGTACCATGTGTGAAGAACTACAGAAAAATCTTAACACTGGTGAGTAGGAAGGCCATTGGCTCCTGGTGAGAACTCCAAAAGGGAAGAGAGTAAATTTTCATTAAAATTGCTCATGGTTCTTAGGTCTTAAGGTGAAACCCAAAATCTTAAAAGTTACGTATTGAGTGTCTATGTAAGTTAAGTATGGCACTATGGCAATGCTATAGAGGCATAAAACAAAACAACTTAATTAAAAATATACCTTAAGAAACTTTCACAGACATACACACACACAAAATATCCTAAAACTTTAAAAATTAGAAGGTTGGTCAATCTATTCAGTCTATTTTTCTTTGCTTTTCTACAGTTTCTTGTGATATTAAGGGTCAAGAAAGAAGGAACAGTCCCTTTTTCTTCTGGTCTTGCTGTAATAGTCATCTATTGCTACATAACCAATTATCCGAAAACTTAGTGGCTTAAAACAACAATAAACATTTGTTATTTCCAACAGTTTCTGTAGGTTAGGAACTGGCAAGTGGCTTAGCTGGGTGGTTTGTCACAGGGTCTCTTGTGAGGTTGCTGACAAGATGTTAGTTGGGGCTGTGGTCATCTGAAGGCTTGACTGGGGCTGAAGGATCTGATTTTAGGATGGCTCACACTCACATGCGTAGCAGGAAGCATCAGTTTCTCTTCATGTGAGTCTCTTGATTGGGCTATTTGAATGTCCTCATGACATGGTGGCTGGTTTCCTCCAGTGTGAGTGATTTATGAGAATAAGGTGGAAGCTATTATGTCTTTTATAACTTAGCCTCAGAAGTCACATATTGTCACTTTCATGACTCCTGCTTGTCACACAGGTCAGCTCTACTCAGTAGGGGGGGGACTACAGAAAGGTGTGACTACCAGATGATGAGTTTCATTAGGGACCATCATGGAGGCAGGCTATAACACTACTCAAATCATACTATGTCTGGTTCTGAGCCCCAAATGTTGAGAAGGCTATGGACCAAACAAAGGCTGATAGGAGTCAGAGACAGCTTCCGCAAAGAGGCAGGAAGAAATTTGGTTGAATTAAGTGGGCATGTTTAGCTCAAATAAAGAAATTTGTGGGGTGGGGGGCATCTTCACGTATTTGAAGAGCTGTCACATAAAAGAGGTAGACTAGTTTTGTGTCTCATTGAATGACTCTTGGATGCCAGGCAATTTTCAAGGGCTTGGGATACAAAAATAGCCAAGACATAGTCCTAGACCTTGAAGAATCCAGTCTTTTAAATGGAAGAACATAATAAAGTATTTTTGTATATGCTCAGTGTGCTATAGATATTTAATGTAATTATTGGAGGTGTCCAATTAGAGAAGGAAGAACCATGTGACTTAGACTGACACATGGTTTTGAAGGCCAGAGTGGACGAGATGACTTCTGGGCTCCATTCTAGTTTTACGAGCCTATGATTCTAGGAGTAGACTCCAGACCTTTGTGAACTTAAAAGATGGCAGTGAGGAAAACCCAGTACAACTCGTATTTTATATTTACAGTGTTGATTTAAATCAGATATTATTTATATATTATTAATATTTAGATATTATTTAAGTTTAGATATTATTCTAGGAGAATCTAAGAGAATCCACATGGATTTTATAGATTTATTATAAAAATATTTTGAGGACAGACTTTGAAATGATCTGGAAAAAAATGAAAGCAAGATGATTTCATATATGTAGCCATCTATTTAATATTTATTAAGCACTGATTATATACCAGGCACTGTTGTAGGTATTGTGAACATAGAGGAAAGTAACCCAAATATTTCTCTACTGGTTTAGACCATGTAGCATAGTGGTAAGATCATGGGGTGAGGAAACATACTGCTTAGGTTCAAGTCCTGGTTCTACCACTTCCTAGTTGTTTGGCCTTTGGCCAAGTTACCTAACTTCCTTGTGCCTCAGTTTGCAGAATGTGTAAGTCAGATGAAAATGGTACCTCTGTTTAAGGGATGTTTGTAAGGCTAAGGGAGTTGATATGCATAACGTGCTTAGAAAAGTGCCTGGAATACTGTATGTGCTATATAAGCACTTGGTTTTTTTCTCCCCAACCAAATAGGTTCTGCAATCAGGAAGCTCCCAGTCTAGTTAGATCACCTTCCTTCCCTCTCCCTTAGTTGCCACAGCTCAATGGAAGCTGAAGAGGATCTCTGTTGCTCCCCAAAGGCCTTTCCTGTAGTTGTATTGCACACACCTTTTCTTAATCCTAGGGCACTGGAGCAGCAGTGCTGTTTTCCATCACTTATACTCCAGGCACCAAAAATTCTAAGGTTGGGACACATCCTACAAATTTTAGGTTACATGCCCTCTCTTGGAACTGGGGATATGGTCAGCTTAAACCAATCTCATGTACTGAGGACGGGGGAAATGATTTACCAAAAATCCTCGTCGTGGTGCTACAAAGTGTGTGCTGTTTGCAGAAGAATGGGGGTGGGGGATAGTGTGCATGCAGGGTAGGCTGGACTACTGGTCTCCCATTTGGGGATTTTAAAATGCACATCTGATAGTGTCACAGCCTGGCTTCACATCCTATCTCTTTTACTTTTAGGATGAATTTCAGACTTTTTACAAAGGCCATCAAGTTCCCACCAGCCTTTTTGATCTCATCTGAAATGTGATTCTGCCTTCATTGCTATGATCCAGCCACACTGGCTTTGATTTGTACCTTGTCTGGGCCATGCTCTTTTCTGCCTCAGGGTCTTTAAACAAGCTATTCCTGCTGTCTGGGATTTTCTTCATTCTTCTTCCCCACCCCTATACCATTAAGCTCATTAGCTTAAATGTCATTTCCCCAGAGAAGAAATCCTGATTTCTTAGTGAATTAGATCTGTTCAGTACTCTCAAGATCCTCTATAGTTCTACACAGGACTGACCACAATTCTAATAGTTATTTATTTTTATAATTATCTGTCAGTCCTCCCCAATAAACTTTGCACTCCGTGAAGGTAGGGATTGTGTTTTATTTACTGCCTTACTGCTAAATCCTTAGTTTCCAGCACAGTGTGAGGCACAGGCGAATCATTCCATTCTTATTTGTTTAATGAATGAATGAGTGAACAAATGAGTGTTTATAGACTATCTTGGTCAGCTTAGGCTGCTGTAACAATATACCATAGTTTGTGTCTAAGTCTGTTGAAGCTGCTGTAACAAAATATAAACTGGGTGACCTATAAACAACAAATATTTATTCTTTACTGTTCTGGAGGCTAGAAAGTCTAAGATCAAGGCGCTGGCAGATTTGGTGTCCAGTGAGGGCTTACTTCATCAGCAAAAGGCCCCACCTCCTCATACCATCACCTTGGGGGTTAGGATTTCAACATACACATTTTGTGGGGATATAAACATTCAGTCCACTGTAGATTGAAAGGCTTAAACAACAGAAATTAATTTCTCACAGATCTGGAGACTAGGTCATGCAAGATCAAGGTGCTGGCTGATTTGGTTCCTGGTGAGGGTTCTCTTCCTGGCTTGCAGACTGCTATCTTCTTGCTGTGTCCTCATATGGCAGGGAGAGAGAGAGAACAAGCTCTCTGTGTCGCTTCTTATAAGGACACTAATTGCATCATGAAGGCCCCATCCTCATGATCTCATGTAAACTTAGGAAGACTTCATCAACAAATACATCACATTGAGGATTAATGCTTCAATATATGAATTTGGGGGAAGGGGACACAATTCAGTACATAGCACATACATCATCTTATCTGATCCTTGATAACCCCTTGATAATACACAAGTTCCATTTTGGGATGAAGAAAAGGAAGCTTAGAAAGTTGAATCTTCTGGGCCGGCTTGGTGGCGCACTGGAGAGTGCGCTGTTTGGGAGTGCGGCGGCGCTCCTGCCGAGGGTTCAGATCTCATGTGGAGACCAGTTCTCGCTCACTGGTTGAGCGCGGTGCGGGCTCAACACCGAGGGTTGCGACCCCGTTGCCAGTCCCCGGTACGGGCGCGACACTGAGGGTTGCGATCCCGTTACCGGTCAGTAAAAAAGACAAAAAGGAAAAAAAAAAAAAAAGAAAGTTGAATCTTCTGGGCCGGCTTGGTGGCGCACTGGAAAGTGCGCTGTTTGGGAGTGCGGCGGCGCTCCCGCCGAGGGTTCAGATCTCATGTGGAGACCAGTTCTCGCTCACTGGTTGAGCGCGGTGCGGGCTCAATACCGAGGGTTGCGACCCCGTTGCCAGTCCCCGGTACGGGCGCGACACTGAGGGTTGCGATCCCGTTACCGGTCAGTAAAAAAGACAAAAAGGAAAAAAAAAAAAAAAAAAAGAAAGTTGAATCTTCCCAAGGCCAGGTAGTGACAGAACTTGTAGGTTTTCAAATATAGGAATATTTGCCTTACAAGCAAGGGAAGACTTGCTGCCTATAGGCCCCTGAGGCATTACCCTGTTTGGTTTTAAGCTGTTTGGTCTGAAAGTAAATGTGAAAGCATGTGACACAGGAATGTAAACGGGAACCCAAATGGAGAGGAGTCTATACACAAGGATGGGTACTTAGTAGGGTGCGGGAGAAAACCCTCCCCAGGAACAAATTGGGGGAAGGAGTTTGACAGGAAAGTGGACCCTGGAAGGTCAGGGGTGGAGTTTGGAATTATGATGTCAACTATCATCAGGGAAATGTTTGACATATTTTTTCCTCACTCTCTTGGCCTTGTTCCCATTCCCACACCTTTTTGCTGGTTCTGATAGGTTTTTCATAGCAAGAAAAAGGAGAGAGAGAGAGAGAGAGAGAGGCCCCCACCTTATACCCAGGTAGTGGGAGTTACAAAGATCTCTCTGTTGAATAGATTGTAGAACAAGAACACTTCTCCCACATAGAACCAGTGTTAAGATAAGAGTGAGGTTCTCACAGTCCTGTGAAGCCTAGTTAACTGATGGTGTTCTGGAAATAGCACTAGCAACAATGTGTCTTAATCCAGATAACATTTATTGATCTCCTTCTCTGAAGTAAGAACTGTGGAAGGTGCTGGAGATTTAAGGAGCCATGCCTGGCTTCCTCTGCCCTTGGAAAGTTATCAGCAATGTGATGATTTAGATACTTTGGGGCACAAGCCCCTTATCTTGGCCACTGTTTCTACAGAAAGGTGAATTCTGTAGAAAGGTGAATTCTCAGCCACAGCACACACATGCCGGGCCATGCCTGGGCATGCTGACCTTCCTCCCTCTGGTTCCTGTTCTTATCCTCTTGTTTGCAGCCACTAACAAGCTGACTTCACCTGAGTGCTGTCACTGGCCTTCTCATTCCTGCCACGAAGGAAATTCAGGAGCTTGGGCTACCCAGTGTGCTGGATTTGAAGTCCTGAGTTAGCCATTAAATAGCCATGTGGCTGTGAGAAAGTCACATAGCATTTCTGAAACTAAAGAATAAATTACACCCTCCTTGCTTACCTCACAGGGTTCTTGGGAGAAGATAAATGGCATATTATGTATGTGCTTCATAAATGGTAAAATGTTGCATAACACAAAAAATTCTGGTGATGTTCATAGAGTCAATGAGTTGGATGAGGCCTTAAAGATCACCTGTCATCACCCTATATTTACTGTGTGCCAGGCCCTCTTTTATGCACTTCATATATTTAGCAATTTAATCTGCTGAGCATCCCAGTTGGGTAGGTAGTATAATTATCCTCCTTTTACCCATGAGATATGGGGAGGTTAAATGTCTTGTTCTGGGTCACATAGTAAGTGGCAGAGCTCAGATTCAAAGCCAGTCAGGTTCCAGAACCCATTGTTAATCACCAGTCCAAGCTGCCTCATGTGTGCTCCATTAGCACTCAACAGAATTACAAATGCTTGCCTTAATGATAGTTAAGCTACTGGAAGGCAAGGACTGTACCTCATTCACAAAGGCGCGCACACAGACACACAGACACACACACACACACACACACACTTGCATAGTGCCTGCCACATAGTTGGAGTTCAGTAAATCACGCGCGCACACAGACACACAGACACACAGACACACACACACACACACACACACACTTGCATAGTGCCTGCCACATAGTTGGAGTTCAGTAAATATTTGTTGAATGAATAAATATTCTCTGGGGAGGTATACAAGTCTGATATACCTACTGTATTTTTCCTTCATCTTGGTTAACCATCCTCATTTCCTTCAACCATTTACAATAGGAGATTGTGTGGCATTTTTCACTGTCCTCATTGACCTCCTTTGCAATTTCTGCACTTTACTGATGACCCATCTAAATTCTAAAGTGAACTGCTAGGACATGAACACTGTACTAGGAGAATAGTCTGAGCAGTGCTGGGTCCAGTAGGACTATCTTTTCGTCTCCCTACAGTATATCTTCTTCATCCAGGACTCTCTCCTCAGGAGTCCACTCCTGCTCCTGTGCTGCTTGCATGCCCAAGCAGGTTCTTGACTATGAAACCAAATACACCCAAGGTGACCCTTAGGCCTTTTTCTAGGCAGATAAGCAGAATCCACTCAACCTTTTCCTTCCTCCCTACTTCTCTTCCCTGCCTTTCTCCCTTCCTTCCTCCTTCGCTTCCTTTCTTTTCATTTTCTGTGGGAGAAACTTGTAAGAAAGGAAAAGGGATTTTCTTTGGTTTTAAGGAAAGAAAACAGCTTATGTTTGGTGAGGGAGTTGGGGCGAGAAACTGCATCCAGAGTATTTATCAATTTTATTTTATAACTACGGTGAGATTTCTTGTTTGGAATCATGATGTCAACCATTATAGTAATCATAGTATCACAGTAAAAAAAAAAATCATCATTGTTGGCTTCACATATTGGACTATAATTAAGAAGATAAAGGGACAAGATGTTTGAATTTGGAGATGTTTTGGAAAATCCTGCAGTAAAGTGGACAAAATTGTTTGCAGTTTGTCTGTTGGGCTCCTCAAATTGGGAAGGTACAGGCTCTGGTTCTCATCATAGACTAAAACAAGGACGAAAAGGGAGATTCGATTATTAGATAAACTGGCAATCACAAGCACGATACATTCTTGATTACAACCAAGGCTTTTATTTTCAGTTTGTTTTGGTTAGAGGTTACTTTGGGGAACTGTATGTCCCACTGGACACTCGGAGCTCCATTCTCCGAGTCGGGGTCATTGCCTCCAGCCGCAGGGAAACCGCCTTCCCTCTCCGCGACCCAGAAGCTGGAGGGCGGGGCCGTGCCAGCGGGAGTGCGCGCCCCCGGCGACGCAGGCGAGTCGAAGTAGAGGAAGGACCATGGTCTGGGAGCGCGGGGGGCCGCACGTGCGCGCGCCCGCCCACCCGCGCCTGCCAGCCAGCCCGCCCGTCCGCGCGCCCACGCACGCGCCCGCCCGTAGTCCCGGGAAGTCTCGCGATGCTCTAGCCGGCTGCTCCCGCTGCGGGTGGCTCGCGCTGGTCCTGTGGGTCCCCGCGCGCCCACGCACGCGCCCGCCCGTAGTCCCGGGAAGTCTCGCGATGCTCTAGCCGGCTGCTCCCGCTGCGGGTGGCTCGGGCTGTTCCTGTGGTTCCCTGAGTTGCTGCGGCGGCGGCGGCTACCGCGGCGGTGCTAGTGGAGGTGTCGGCCCCTGGGCGGATGTTGACATTGTGTTGTAATTGCTGATGGTAATGGCGGCGGTGGCTGTGGCGGCGGTCCGGACCCCATCTCCTCAGTAAGCGGAGCCGAGACAGCCAAGAGAGAACTCCGCGGCCTCGGAGCCGGCGGCAGCGACTCACCTCAGCCTCCGCCGCCTCGCCAGCCCGTACCCCAGCGCCAGCCCCTGGAGTCAGGCCCCTGCGGGCTGGGGGTCTCGGCGGCTCAGGATGGCGGATTTCGACGAGATCTATGAGGAGGAGGAGGACGAGGAGCGGGCCCTGGAGGAGCAGCTGCTCAAGTACTCGCCGGACCCGGTGGTGGTCCGCGGCTCCGGTCACGTCACCGTGTAAGGCCCGGAGGAGGGCGAGGGCGAGGATGGGGGGGTGCAAGGCTGGGCCCCGCTTACTCCTCGGGAGCCCCTTTTCCCTGGTGTCCGTCTGGGGTCGGAGGCCTTTGGGAGGAGTAGGCGACCAGGAAGTGAGAACTTGCTTTATTTTCATTTAATTTAGATCTTCGCAGTGGGGACAGGCACTGCCCTTTCTCCCCCACACACCCCTTTTAGCAGTCCCTACAGGCCTGGGCGATGTGACGGATCCCAGTGGGGAAGGTCTTCTTTCCTTTAGGGTCTGCCGTTGGGGCCACCCCTTCAGCTTCTTGGTGGAAATACATGCATTTATGAGGTGCCTCCTTGTTTTCTCGCCCAGTTACCTTGTGGTTCTCTGGGCCTTTGAGACTAGTGACATATGGCTCAGAGGCCAGATCTGGCCGTGTAAGACCCCAGTGACAATCGGTAATGAGGTTCACTGTTGTGTGTCTGTATTTCACACATACCCACAGGTACTCCCAGTTTTTTAACAGAGTTAATTTCTGCGGAACTAATGCAAGTTCCTGTAATTGTTTGTGATGAAAACATATAGATGAACATAAATTTAAGATATGCAGAAAGATAAATGTCTACAAGGAATTAAAAAAACAAACAAAAAAACTACGTGAGGGACACATTGCTCAGATTGCTGAGAGTTACTTGTAACCTAAGTCCTCCTTGGGACATGAACTCTAGGATGCCTTCTTCATTTGATTCGGGTTCCTGTAAGTACAACTACCAGCATTAAAAGTCTAATATTATTCAAACAATGAGCAATGAAAGCTTTCTGAAAGGTCATGACTAATAAAGGAATGTGAAGACTTGAACCAAATAATGAGCTGTCCGGAAGCAGGAAGTTTTATAATGTTTCTCTGAGGAGTCCAAAGTTTTGTACAACTTGAAGTATCGATACCCTTTTTCATTTTAGATCTCTTGTTCAAATCATAGATTAAATTTACGTACTTGTCAGATATCTCTTCATACTTCACCTTTTCAGTAAAATGAAAGAGCCAGCAAGTCTGAGAATATCTGGAATAGTTTTCGTTATATTTTGTTATAGGGTGAGTGGGATGTGCTGTGAATAACTTAGTCAAACAGTAAGTCTTCTCATATAAGGTTGTCAGCAAGATCCTTGCATTTCTCAATACGTGATATGACCAGCCATATTGTTGTTTGGATATGCTTATGTAATGCTTTGATTTCCTTAGCACCTGTTAGTTTATATTCAGATGACTTAACAGGGTAAAAACACTGCATAATTGCTGCCACAGCACCATGACAAGACAATGGAATTTATCCTCAATAAATTACTGAGTGTTTTATCTGTCATCACCAGCTTAATTAAAGAATATGACCAAATATCATAAATATTAAATTTTTAACGTATATTACAAAAGTCTCATTAACCTGCTGTTTATTTTTTACTTTGACTCTTAGGATCTTTTTGCGTTGTTTTAGACTTAAGGAGTATACGGATGGTTAAAGAAGGGATTTCCAAACTTTTTCATGCTGTCTACCCTACCACCTACATTCCTCATGTCAAAGAAAAGCTGGCAAAATTTTGTTATGTGTAGCCAGGATTAAAAACCACTATTCCAGGATGTAAGGAGGAACTGTCTGCCACCAGTAAATAGTGTGCCTTTCTACATTGGGAGTTAATATTTCCGTGGTCTTCCTCAACTGCTTCTCTCTCCTCCCAGTTAGCTTGGTTCTAGGCTCTGGGTTCAAATCTACTTCTACCACTTCTTGGGTAAATTATTTATGCCTCTTCAGACGGGGAAAGTTATAGTCCCTATCTTTTAAGATTATTAAGAATTAAATGAGGCAGTACATGCAAAGAATTCATCACAGTGTGTGTTACTGTGCTCAGTAAATACTAGCCTTTATTAATTAGTGTCCTCCTTAGATATGGTTTTACACTTTGAGGAACATAGGTACTAAGTAAACATAGTACTAAGAAATCAGAACTTCCCTTTTCAAACCTAACAGTGATTCACCGTTTATTAGTCTTATTTTTTCCATTTCTAAGCAATTTGTATGTGTTTAAATTACTGTGTGAAGTATTTTGATGAGAATAAGGATATTTTTGCATTGAAAATTTAAGTCTGCTTTGTGGTGACACAAATAGGTATAATAATACAAAACCTTTTTTCCATGACTCTGTTATGCATAATTCTCAGGCATTGTCTTAGTCCTTTTTGTGTTGCTATAACAAAATACATGGAACTGGGTAATTTATAAGAAAACAAAATTTATTGCTTACAGTTTCTGAGACTGGGAAGTCCAAAGTTCGTCTGGTGGCGGCAACAGTGACTCAGGGGTCTCACACTGCAAGATGGTGGAAGCAGAGAGAGAAAAAGACAGGCTCTACTCTTTTTTTAAAGCCCTCAGAACCATGCTCTTGACCACCATTTTTAATCCATCCACTACTGCGTGATCCTACAGTCCAATCTCTTTAAGGCTCCACCTTTCAATTACCATAATAGGATTTTCCACCCTCTTAACAGTCACAGTTGGGGCTAAGTTTCTAATACCTAAATCTTGGGGGACATAATTCAGTCCACTACAGGCATACTATGCCAATGGATGGCCCAATTAGCACGTATAAAGGTTTTTGAAAATGAAGCTTATGTGTTACTATAACTGTTGAGCACGTTCAGTTTTTCTTGCCTTTAAATGTAAGTGGGAAGAACTATTAAAACAGTTGTAGTAAGATTGGCTAAGCTTATCATTGCCTCTGCCTCCTCCACCACCCATTTCCTCCCCTTTGTTTTTTTTTTTTTTTACTGAGGAGCTGATCACAGTAGTCTTCCCATACCAATTTGAAAGTAAACGATGGTATAAACTGAATTGTCTATAATCCATATCAGTATGGAAGGTATAGGTCTTTCCATATATTTTTCACAGATTTAACTTCTGAGTATGCCTTTGCAGTTGCATATTTCTACTCTTGTCTTTCCACTTTACTATGATTCAATATTACTGTTATTTTATTTTAGAAATCATTGTAGTCTCATATGACATGATTGGCATGTCTATTGTGGTGATGTGAAAAAGTAAGTTACTTTCGGCTTTTTTACTTCGCAGGGAATTCTAAGTTAGTTTTGGGCACAACTACATTCCTGTGTGGGTCATAGGATGCAAAACGTCTAATTTGCCTAAACAAAGCCTGCTTTAAAGTGGTTTTTAATATCTTATTGACCCCAAATCAGACTTTACTTTGTATTTCTATCATGATCAGTATTCTTTCTTGACATTCTTCTGGATTAGTATAATATTTTCCTTCATTGTTAGATATGTGCAGCAATATGGTAAGTCTTGTGCAGAAGCGTATTTTGAGGAAATGTGGTATTGGAATGAAGGGAGAGATGAGAAATTTTGTTATTGCGTAATATTTGTGTACATGTAATTTAAAAGGCTTGAGCTCACAATTCAATTAAAAGTAGATTTCCTTTCTTTTTTTTTTTGTGGTGACTTCTCATATAATGAAGATGAGGAAAAAAGTGATTAATTTATTACTGTTATTGCGTAATATTTGTGTACATGTAATTTAAAAGGCTTGAGCTCACAATTCAATTAAAAGTAGATTTCCTTTCTTTTTTTTTTTTGTGGTGACTTCTCATATAATGAAGATGAGGAAAAAAGTGATTAATTTATTAGGTAGTGTTGGCCAGATCATTTTTCACAATAGTGATACCTCTAAGGGATGTGTTAATCTAACAGTTAGAATTTAAAAGTAGTTTTAGGCCAATATTTCCTAGTTAATCTATCCTTATAATTGACATTATTTGCTTCCATTTCACCTCATACCCCTCCTATATCAGAATCTAACTTGGGGCTTTCCTAGAGCCCCACCATTATGTATAATCTTTGACTTCAAATTTAAGCCCTATGGTAGAGCCAAGTTATTTTGTTAACGTTTATTTCTAATGTTATTCTTTTTTAGTTTCACTAAATTACCGTGTCTCCATGTACTCTCTTAGGTATAATCTTACTACCTCCACAAATAATTCCTCATCCTCAGCATCAGTTTTTATCAATGACTGTGAGACATCACTCTTTGCTTGTCTTCATCTAAGGTATACTGTGGAAAATAGAAGATTTAGGAATATGACTTGAAATGAAAAAGTTTAGAAACTACTTTGGGATACAATATAATCTACATAGGAGACATCCCAAGAATACTTTAGTGTGTATTGACTTTTCAAATGGTAGAGTTGATAAAAAATTGTCTGTCTTGAAATGTATCCATATTTCAAAGACTGCTGTCAGATGCTGTGGTTAACAATAAGAGACCTGAGCATGAGTTGCTCAAATTACAGAATCACTTCAATTAAACAATTTTGTTTAAACTTCATAATTCCTACCTCTTTCCCCCATCCAGCATAATATTAAGGTATATTTCATTTTTAAAGATTAAACTTTTTGTTTTGAGATTTTTTTAACACCTTATTGATATTTCTCCACAGGCTGTAAAGTTTTTTGAGGGCAGGGATTGTGCTTATTGGTTTTTATTTCTCCACTATTTAATGTAGTGTCTGGAATATCATAGTTCTGAAATATCCTCTAAATGAATGAAGTAATTACATACATCTTTGTACTTTGTCAGAATTGCCAAAGAAATCACTGTTTTCTTCCCTTTCTGTGCCTCCTAATGAAGGCAAACAGTATTTTACAGTAGAACTCTTACCACATGGAAGAGATAAATGGTTCTCTCTTTTTTAAAAATGAAATTTAGTAATTGTAGGGAAATTGTCAAATTAAGGTAGATTTTTTTTTCCCAGACCTAGAGATGTGATTTTTTTTTGCCTACCAAGAGATGTGAAATTGACTAGTACTTAAAATTTTACATGACTAGCTAAGTGGAAGACAGGGACTAAATGGTGAAAAGTAAATTATGTATAATGATTTATGATGGTAAATAATTAAGAACTATTATTCTAAATAATAACATTACTTTAAATAATATTATTCTGAAGAGTAATACTTTTAATTTTATAGCTACTCTTGAATTCCAACTAGAGTTTATACTGTTAACAAGTTAAAGGCCCTGGACATTAGACCAACTATATATTCAGAAAGGAATCTTTTAAATCTATAACTTCTATGTCTGCCTTAGGTTGCTAATGTGTGAAGTTACTTAAGACTTCATTCTCAATAAAATTAAGCTTTCAATGTAACATGTAGCAACAAATGCTCTTTTGTGTCCCTATTCTAGTATCTTCTGTGTAAGATTATTTTGGTGATTTTTTTCCCCCAACTGGGATCTTTAGGGGAAGAGTCTAGGAATTTTTCTTTTTGATAAGAGCTCAAGTGCTTTCATATCAACTACAGTTGGAAATTAATGGATAGTATTGTGGAAAGAGTGTTGTCTTTGATGTCGAGTAGATTGGTTTCAATACTTAAACACTTCTTAATTGTAACCATAGGTAAATTAACCTTTGTGAACATCAGTTTTCATATCTGCAAAAGAGGATAATATCTACCTTAGAGGTTAGGTGGGAGAGTCAGAAATAATTTATCTAATGACCTGGACCTCATAATAGGCATTCAACAAATGATTATGACATATTTTGAAATTTATCCCCTGCATGTGCAGTTTTTGGTTAATTTTTACCATTTGGTTGGAAATCAATTTAAAATGTTACATATGCTTTCCTGCTTTAAAACAAAGTCCTGAGCGTAAATCAGAGCTATCTAATTAAATAGAGGAAATATTTAATCAAAAGCAGGATATTATCAGGTTGGTACATAATGATGTCTTAGAGGCCTGAGATATGTTGGAGTTTGAGAACCTTATCTAAATGGCATTTTCTTTTTGAATTTCACATGTGTGGACTGTAACTTTTTTTTTTTTTTATCTAATTCATCAGCTATATTTGGAAATGAAACAACCAATCATATTAAAACTATGAAGTAAGGGAAGTTCTGAGTAGGTGCTTTAATTTTAGTATTTGGATTTTGCAGTATTTATTTTGTTTGCTTAGAGTACTTTGCTGAATCCTTATCATCACCTGTCTTCTTTAGGTTTTCTAATAAGTAATTTAACATGTCTTTATTAAATTTTCATTTTATGCCAGATATGCGAGGCTCTGGGTATACAGTTGTGAATGAAACACACATAGTTCCTGCCTTCATGGAGTTTGCAGCTAATAGACAAATTATATCTGAGAAAATTGCTGTGAAGAAGACCCTAGGGTGCTAGGATTGAAAGTAATATGTTAGAGAAAACTTCTCTGAGGAAGGTAACATTTAGGAAGGATGAAAGAGTCCTAGAAGAGCACCCGGGTCTGGAGGACAGTGGGTGCCAAAACTCTAAGCCAGAAAAGCTTGGCTTGCCTGAGAAACTGAAAGGACACTTCTGTGTTATGGCTAGAATGTAGTGAACAAAGGGGACAGTGCCTTGAAATGAAATTGGAGAGCTCAGCAGGGGCCAAAAAGGATTGATTGTAAAGGGATTAGAATGAGATTTAGGAGGCTATTGCTGCAGTCTAGACGAGACATGATAATGGCTTGGGCTAGGGTGGTGGTCTTTAGATAAAGGAGGTATTACAGTTATGGGTATAACCCGTCAAATTATACAACTTTCCTATGATATGGAAAAACAACAATGGCTGGCTGCTTTTGCCATCTGATTCCCCAGTTGTGTGTTTGTGTGTATGGTTTGTTTTTTGTTTTGGCTTGTGGAGGGTGAGGTCAGAGAACTATAGCTTGCCTTTACTGTTGACTAGGGACTGTCTTGATGGCATAGCTTCACTTCCTGTTCTGCTGCCATGGGGCAGTTAATATGCTAAGAGAGAGTAGCATGTGCCAGAAGTGGAGAGGAGTTTTCTCACAAGATCATAGATTTTTGAAGTGAAGACCTTCGTAAAGTGATAGCCTTTAGTTACAACATTTGTGGTGTTCGACAACCTTTTGAGGAAAAGATTGTGCTTTTTACATCTTACACTTGATTTTTTGTTTGCTTTTTGTTTTTGCTGGCTGGCTGGTGTAAGGATCTGAACCCTTGACCTTGATGTTAAAACACCATGCTTTAACCAACTGAGTTAACCTGCCAACCCTACATCTTACATTTGAAACTGAATTGGATCCACTAGGGCAAAAATATTCTTACAGTGGCCTTGAAAAAGAATTTTGTTTTCTTAACCTCTTTTCCACCCACCATCTAGTAAATGAAGTTTAGTTAGGGTAGAGTTGGTTGGACTTTGGGATAACCTACCTTTGTTTTTTTGATTGGTAAAAAGTGAGTGTATTTATAATGAGCTCCTTGTTTTATTCTCTTTGATTTTGCATGGTAGTTATAATGGAGTCCTTGGTTAGTTCAGTGAAAGAGTTCCTATTAACCCAGCCACTTTTCTCCGTCTTTTCTAAACTATTCAGTTATAAATGTTACTTGAAATTTATATTTTTGGTAATCTTTATTATAAACCAATTTAACCATATTTTTCTTAAATGAACATAATTTAGAGTCATTGATTTGCTCATAAGATTTATACAAGTATGAATAATATTCTAAAATATGTATAAATTACATATAGAAAAATCTTTTTTCCTTAGTCTGGTACAGATAATTTAAAGTACAATAGTTGAGTCAGATCAGTTGAATCCCTGTATCATCAGAAGTTAGTTAGTACCATGAATTTTATAGTCAGTATACATGTACGTAACTTTCACTGTATAACAACATATGTAGTCTGTTAATAATTGAAAATATAATCTTAATAATTGAAAATTAGTAAAATGTTGGGCCGGCCCGGTGGCGCACTGGATAGTGCACCGCTTGGGAAGCATGGCGGCGCTCCCGCCCCGAGGGTTCGGATCCCACATACAGACCGGTTCCCGCTCACTGGCTGAGCGAGGCGCGGGAGCAACACCGAGGGTTTCAATCCCGTTGCCGGTCCCGGTCCAGTACGGGGGCGACACTGAGAGTTGCGATCCGTTGCTGGACACGGAAAAAAAAAAAAAAAAAAAAAAAAAAGAAAATTAGTAAAATGTTAATGTTAGACTATTGTAAGATTGTGCATAGTGATCAGATTTATAATAGAGTGAATTTAATACATGATTCAAATAAATAAGTCTTTGAATTCACTAGTTTATGAATGATATTGTATTTTTACAGAGCTGGATGAACCCAAACATTGTTCACAATGTGGTCACAGAGTTAACATTTTTAGAATTATTCTGACACCCATTTATATGTCTTTAGCTTCAGGGATTCTGTATCTTCTGGGTACACAGAGTAACTTTCAGTTCTATCCCTTCTTCCTTGAGTTACGCTGATATTCAGACATATATTGAGGCACCCAGATAAATTTAAAGCATGATTTATATGCTTCAAAATTTATTAATTTCTTCTGTAGTTACAACCTTATCTTCAAAACTAGCTGTAAATCTGATTCCATTGAGCTCAGAGTTTAGCATTAGGAAATAAGTGCTGTCTTTATTTGACATCTGTATAAATCCATTTGTTCAGTTTTAGTCTGAAATTTCTAGTTGATATTCATAGGTCTTGTCATATCTACAGGAAGATAAAATTCCATGAACTTATAGATTTGTACAGGTTGAGTGTCTTGGAATCCAAACTAACCAAAACTGAATTTATCATCTTTCCCCCACAGCTTCAGCTACAGCCTTCCCATTCTCAGTTGATGGCAAATCCATCATCCTATTGGTTTAGACCAGAAATTTTTGATACATCCTTGATGGCCCTCTTTCTCTTTCACTGCATCCATTATGTCAAGAAATCCATGGGCTCTGTCTTCTAAACCTGACATTTTGCCACCTCTACTGCTGGCAAGAATTGCCATTGTGTCTATTCTGCCTTACGCTTACTACTTTTCTTTTTCCTGTTTCCACTTGCCTCTCCCCTTTTATAGTCTTGGTAAATCTGCCATAGTGATCATTTTAAAACATAAATCAGACCATGTCTTTTTTCTGTATCAAGCCCTCTCCCCACACCCCCAACAAAGGCTCCCCATCTCCTTCAGAGTACTTTTAATGGCCTACAAAGCCCTTCCTGATCTAGCCCATCATTACTTCTCTGACTTCTTTCCTGCTACTCTTCCATTTGTTTATCACACTGTAATCACACTAGCTTCTTTTCTGTTCCCTCAGTCACTCCAGGCACACTCCTAGCTTAGGGCCTTTGCACCAGCTGGTTGTCTTTCTGGAATACTCACTACAGATATCCAGATGGCTAGGTTTTTCATTTTCTTCAAATATTTCTCAATTGTCTTCCTTTTTTTTTTTTTTTTTGGTTATGTATATTCATGGGGTACAAAGCATATTGTCACCACTCATGCCTAAGATGTGGTGGCCAGATCCATACTGGCAGCACAGTTATCTTCTTAATGAGTCTTATCCACCTTCCCCTTACTCTGTGCTACCTTTTTCTTTTTTCATAGGGCTTCCTCTTTCAGAACTTGAAATGAGCCAGACTTGAGTACAAATTTTGACAACCTTCTCTTGTAAATAGACAAACTCTCAGTAACCTTTTTTTTTTTTAAAGAATGAAGTTTTAAAACGTTTTCCATTTTATAGCAGCTGTCCAATCTGTAAAATGAACTCAGAAAACCTTGATTTTTTTTTAAACTTTGGTCCAACATTTGGCCTTAGGGCCATATATTATTCTGAGAAAGGTCAGTTGCCCTACTTGAGGCAAATAAAACCAGAAAAGAGATTTGCTGTCCCAAGATAATATACCTAGTTGATATTTGAACCAGGATTACAATTCAGGCATTCTGTCTCTCCATTTTGTTGCTCTTCCATCTTCACCTCAATTACTTTTTTGTGCTGTCCAATTTTTGATTTACTTGCTGGATTTCTGGACAAATGCTTGCCTATATTAGCTGTAGCCCTTTAGTATTGCCTGGTTTTCTTGAACCTGATACCTCTCTTGTGTGCCCTGTTGCCTCCATGCCACTCCCTGACTGTGGTTGGCAAAAAGTTGGGAAATCTTTGAAGTTAACAATAGCCAGTTTGATCATTGGCTATTTTATCTACTAAGCTGTTTGATGAAGATATTTATGAAATCACTGAAGTGTGGACATTCTCTAGTTTATCAGGTTATCCATAGTGGATATTAATTGATAATATTGCCCACTTTACTAGAAGGATGATAACCATAATACAAAACAGCAGACATTTACATTGCTTTATAATAATAAAAGCAGCTAAGATTTTTGTAGGATTTATGCCATGCATTGTTGGTGCTTTGTGCATGTGAACTAATTTAATGAGTTAGGCACTATTTTTCTTTCTTTCTTTCTTTCTTTCTTTCTTTCTTTCTTTCTTTCTTTCTTTCTTTCGATTAGGCACTATTTTTCTTTTTCTTTCTTTCTTTCTTTCTTTCTTTCTTTCTTTCTTTCTTTCTTTCTTTTCTTTCCTTTCTTTCCTTTCTTTCCTTTCTTTCCTTTCTTTCCTTTCTTTCCTTTCTTTCTTTCCTTTCTTTTAAAAAAATTTCTTCACAAGTGTCTCAGAAAAGGTGGAGAGGTAGGTACTATTATTATCCCTGGAGTGTAGGTAGGAAAATTGAGGCTCAGAAAAGGTAACTAACTTGCTCAAAGTGACACTTTTAGTACATGGCACTGTCAAGATTTCGGTCCAGGCAGTCTGGCTGCATGCAGAGTCTGTTTGTTTAATTACTTCTTTTATTGAACCAAAGCAACAATGTTATGTGTTCTCTGGTATTTATTGACACAAATATAACAAACTCCTATATATTTGGGGATTTTAGGTACAAATGTGAAAAGCTATGAGAACTTTAACATTGGTTATATATCAGTCTCAATTTTAAAATTTTGTTGATAGAGAAAGAAGTCTCGCCACCAATTTTCAAATATTTTCTTAATTTAAAAGGGTCTAGTTCAAGGGATAAACATTTTTTATTCTTATGGAAAAAACTATTAGGTTCAAGAGAGTAAGTCTCTTTCCTAGATTCTACATATTAATTAGCCATGAGACTCTTAAATTATTACGTCTTTGGGCCGGCCCGGTGGCGCACTGGATAGTGCGCCGCTTGGGAAGCGCGGCGGCGCGCGCCTGATTAGCCATGAGACTCTTAAATTATTACGTCTTATGCATCAATTTATCCCTTTAATTTGTATGTTCTTGATAATATACTAATATATACTTAAAAATACTTTGTAATATCCTTAAAAATGTACTCTAATATATACTTTAAATCTAGTAGAATTATCTCTAAATCTAAACAAGTCAATTGCACATATATTTCCTTAGTCTGACTTAAAAATTAAAACAAAATCTCTTTAATCATCTATTTTTCTTTAGGTTTTAATCCTTTTTCTAATTATTAAGAAAAACATAAAAATTATTTAAAAATTTGGAAGATGTATTTCCCAGAGAAGCAGAAAATAAAATATCTCTAATCACTAAGAGGCAAAGGTCATTTAATATTTTGGTGTATTTATTCTAGTCTTTTTATTTTAATTTTTTTTAGAAATCTTTGTTTAGATTTAAATAGTAATATATGTTACTATAGAAATTGTGGAAAACATGAAAATATGAAAAATGTTACCCATAACCTCCTTACCTAGGATTAACCACTATTAATATTTTGATGCATTAACTTTTTGTGTTTCTCTGTGTGTATGTAAATATTTTTATTAAAAAATTGAGACTGTACTAATAAAGTATTATCTTTTCTGCGTTTTTCACTTAACATTATGTTGGGAATATTTGCCAGTATCATTATGGATCCTTAAAAAGTATGAATTATTAGGCTCTATTAGATTTCAAAGAACAGAACCACCCACATGGCCTTAAGCAGTGGAAGTTTATTGTAAAAAGGCACGAAGACTAAAGACATGAAGCTTTGCCATTGTGCAGCCAGGCTTCAGCAGATTGGAATATTGTTTCAGGTGTAGTGCTGCTCTGGTGGTAAAGTTATTGTCATTTTTCTCAGCAGCTTGTGTACTCTGCTCCCTAGTCTTGTGCTCTGTCACAGTGATTCACCTACTTTCAGTTCAAGCTTCTGCTGTTGCAACGTGAACTGGCAGACTACTTTTCCCCTTTACCTTATATTTTCTACTTACTGTTGGCTTCAGTTTATTCTTGACTTCCAGTCTTCATGGCTTTATTGTACCTTGGTTTCAATTTTAGCCTTTCTCTGTCTTTCAGCTCTTGGCCATGTTACCAGCTATTTGTCTTATATTCAGATACCTCAAGAGAGAAGACTGGTTGAGTTAGTTAACATTGTCTAACTTGGGCAGGGTCATTGGGCCCTGCCATCCCATGTGCTGCTAGCCAATCTAGGGATTAACTGTTCTTAAAGCAGATGCCCATTTGTGATCTAATTAGCCAAAGTGTAGCCAGCTTAGGAGCAGAGTTACAGACAATTCTCTGTATTATACGTGGTTTTCAGCTGTTCAGTATCTTTTCAGATTGATGTATTATAATTAATATAATTGTAAGATATTTCTGTTATTTTAAAACTTTCACTGTTACAAATAGCACTGCAATTCAGAAGGAAGGAACATAAACATTGAACAAATATTTTTGGCCAAGGGTAAAACAAGTTGAAGCAGTCAGATTCTTGCAGTTCTGTATTTAAAAGGCAAAGTTCACCATGAGTTCAAAACATATCTTGACTCTAAATGACAATGCAATAGTGAATTCTATGACATGTTAATATGAGGAGAAACAAGGAACATAGAAGAGTTAAAAGCTGAAGGGAAAAGGACTGATGATTATATGGACTTGAACAATGAAAAAGATTGAAATGCATTCAAGAAAACTTGATTAGTGAACCTAAACCTCTCTGTTTATGTATGAAAATACCTAGTTAATACCAAATAAAAGTTTCAACTAGAATAAGAAAATTATGGTATTGTATATTATAAAATGCTTTTAGAGTATTTATGTAGGAACCACTATACATTACTGAAAAATAGCTCCTGTTTTTAAAAAACAACAAATGGAACAAAATGTCTTTAATACCCCTGTCCTAAAATAATACTGCAGAATCCTTGATTATGCATTAACATACTGTGCCACTGTGATACATTTCTAGAAGTAGAATTACTTGATTAAAGGGTAGGAATATTTTTAAGATCTTTTTTATATACTATCAGATTATACTCTTGAAGATTCTATCAATTTGTAAGGTTTTTGTTTTGTTCTACAATTGAGATCATGATATAAGTACAGCTTTGAATTTTCTTTTTCACTTAATGTATAATATGTTCTTTCCATTTTCTTTGTAAATTTCATTTTTAATGGTGGTCTAATCTATTATATTGAGAATTCTGTTATATTGAGATACCATAATTTACTTAACCATTCCTGTAATGTTATGAATATTTATCTTTGTGAATAAAGCTTTAGTGAACTTGCTTACACATGAATTCTTATCTACATTTCGGGTTATTTTTTAGGTTACGTTTGTAAAAGAGAAATCACTGTGACAAAGGTATAAATATTTTTAATGCCAAATTGATTTCTGGAAAATAGTGTAACAGTTTATAGTTCTGCTGACAGTGCATGATATTTTCCATCTTAAGACCTTCTTGCCAACAGAAAATATTTTTTAAATTTTATTTTCTTAGTCTTTGTAGATAACTGAATTAACATGCCCCCCACCTTGAATCATATCTTTTTAAAATATTAAATGCTACTTCAGCTTTTTGGATTAATAGAATGTTAGGTTTTTAGAGTCTGAGGGGAGTTCAGCTTCCTATCCAATGTAGGAATCATTGCTCTTCTTTCAAGCACATCAAATTACCATT
This sequence comes from Galeopterus variegatus, assembly GCF_000696425.1. Taxonomy (NCBI): domain Eukaryota; kingdom Metazoa; phylum Chordata; class Mammalia; order Dermoptera; family Cynocephalidae; genus Galeopterus; species Galeopterus variegatus. The sequence continues at coordinate 424,923 of NW_007726838.1, forward strand.
TTATGGGTTGAAATTTGGCCTTTCCAATATTGTCCTGGGCAAATTGTACTTTATCTTAGAATAAAGTAAATTATTTTTAACATATTTAAAAACTTTAATATAAACTTGTAGGTGCATAACAGATAAATGGAGTAATTTATGATGCTATCAGTTTAAACTGAAACATATATCCTATTTGCATTCTAACAACCCCTGCCTCCTGCCAAATTGGGGGTGGGAGTGAGGGAAGAACTAACGCAGTATCAAAATTAAGCAATTTATGTCAAATGATAACCATTAAAGGTGATATTTTGCAGTTATATTAACAAATATGAAATGTGGCTTTTCTTATCTGTTTAATAAAATAAGGTGGTCTTGCTAAAACTTTATCTGATAGTATTGCTTTGGTTGGCCTAGATTTAAAAAAAAAAAAAAAAAAAGGCCTTAAAAGTTTTTGGCAGGGATGAAACACATAGCAAAGAGGGTATTTGCAGGCCGGCCCGTGGCTCACTAGGGAGAGTGTGGTGCTGATAACACCAAGGCCGCAGGTTTGGTTTAAAAAAAAAAAAAAAGATGGTATTTGCTATGACCTATGCCAAATCAGACATTCTGATGCTCAAGCTGTGTTTTAGGAGGAAGCATACTACATGAAAGAGGACTTGTTCAAGAGTTGTTTTCAACTACTTTGATGAGAGCAGTCTCATTGGTAAAGAAGTGTGGATGAAAGCCTAAGTTGTAGTATTTTGAATAATGAATGGGAAATGAGGTAAAGAGTGAATGTGAAGGACTCTCTCAAGACATTGGTTGAGGAAGGAAAAGATGGTGCCATCTATACAGAGGGAGACAAAAATAGTGGTTCAGGTTCTCAGGCTGGGTGGACTCATGCAGATTTGTGAGTAAGGAGACAGAAGGGAGGAAAAAAAACAGTGGATTGCAGAAGAGGCTGGAGGAGGTGCAACCAGGATCAAATGGTTAGCTTTGGGAACCTTTTCTCATTTGAGAAGGATGGTAAAGATAGTGAAGACAAACAGGTAAATCTAAAAATTAGAGGGAAGGTAAAGCAGTTTATGGTCAACGATTTTTTTTTTCTCATTGGAGTTAATGACTATGGTTATTTGCAAAATATGTGAGTTGTGAGGAAAAAGTTGAGCACATAAATAGGGGAGCAACAACTATGGAACATGGAAAAGTGGACTGATTAGGAATGAGTAAAGATTGCTATAATCGCTTAAGTTAGAAATAATATATTTTTAATAGTTATGTGGTTTTTCTCTAGTAGCTTCAGGCCATGGGAATTGAAGAAAGTAAACAGTTTAATTGAATCTGGGCTGTCAAGGGACACTCTAGTGATGATAAAGGATATTGGTTGGAGTATGGCCAAAATGACTGACCATGTAGTTCTGGCGGAGAAGGAAGGAAGTGGAGTCATAGAGAGCTGCTGAGAAGTGGAAGGTATACATTACAACCAGATACCAAAAGCCAAATTTGGTAAGGATGGGAGAAATGAAATGATTGATGATAGTGGTAAGAGGAGAATTTTACAGTTCAGAATTTCAGAAGTAATACAGTCCCAAGTGATGACAGTATCCAGAGTTTATCACAGTGAGTGGGCTGCTGAATTAGATGGAGGTGAATTTCCTCAGAAGAGATAAGACTAACTTACCAGCCCAGCCCTTTGGTCTCTCTTCTCTCACTCTTCCTTCCACCCTAGCTTAGTTCTCCACAACCCTGCCTGTCTTGCCACTCCCAGGACTGGTTTGGTCTGTTGTCTTTTCATCTGTTCAAGAGGAGATTGAAACTGAAAACAAAACAAAATATATTGTAAGGCAGTTTTTATTTTTTATCACTTGTTTTTAACTTCACAAATAAATGGTAACAAAACCTCAAAAAAAAATAGGTAAGGTTAGGAATGAGCTATAGTTGAGGTAGGAAAAGTGGCATTTCGGCAGGGTCTTTACTTAAAGTGAATATATATAGATAATTTTTTTTTTTTTTTTTAAGAGAAGGTACAAAGAGGTATCCTGGTAGCAGCAGATCAGCAGATTAGTGGTTCCAAAGGAAATTGTTAAAAGGAGTTTGGAAGGGGAAAGATCTATAAGGAAAGGGAAAGTCTGACTAGGATGAAGATGAGAAAGCAGGGTAACAGACAGGAATGATTTACACCTGGAGTTATGGCTATGAATTGTGAGAATGAGGAAGTAGTGAAATGGAAGTATGTGGAGTATGAGTAAAACAAACATATTTCAAGATCCCATTTAGGTTTAAATGTAAAGTTGCAGTCCCTCTTCAAAGCTTTAACAGGTATATTATATGAACTTTCAAAATTATCTCAAATTATGTAAAATTGGCCATGTATATGATATCTTAAAAAAAAAAAGTAACTATGAAAGCCTCCTATTTTAGCTATTTTAAGCTACCCAAAGTGTTTGGCATAGAAAGTGTTCAATATTTGTGATTTGAATGAATTCTTTTTTCCAAGTACTAGTAGACTTCTGATAGTAAAAGCAAAATAGGGTAAATTTATTATGTCTTTTATCTTCTTGTCATATTTGCCATTCTTTGAGAATAGTTTTAGTCTTTTATCAATTCTTAAGCCATAGAGTTTTTTAAACATGATTTAAAGGGTCTTTTAGGGAATAGGAATAGATGTAGCAGATGTGTACATTTTTTCATACTGTCTAATGCACTGACAAATTAATATTGAATGGAACCTAAGATAGTTCTTGGTAGCACTTTGTCAATCCCCACTTTCTTTATTTTTTCTACTTCCCCTTCCCCACTCTTTCTGCTTTGGGAGGGGGGCTGGAACAGGGATTCAAACCCATGACCTTGGTGTTAAGAGGCTGTGATCTAACCAAGTGAGCTAACTGGCTGGCCCCTTCTTCCCCACTCTTTCCCTACATTTTTCCTTCTCCTCGTCTTATTGTATATATATGAAGGACATCTGCTAAAATTCATAGCCATTGCTTATCTCCACCAATAACATTCAAAGCTACAAAAAATTGCTAACCCGTATATTAAAATAATACGCTGTGAACATGGTTTTTAAGATAAAGGTGGTAGCTTAAATTAAATGAACCATTCTTTTATTTAAATACTACTAATTAGTTAACATTTAGCCTCTTAGTATTATACAAAAGTTTTGATTCAACTGCTAAAATAATTGCTTGTTACATTTTGTAAATGGCTTATTACAATGATTTTTGTCTTGAACTTTCATCATATGTCTCAAATTTCCCTCTGTATATGTACCTGCGTTCTATTTACTTTACCTTTTGATTTAGTTAAATGTTCTAAATCTTTTGCCACAACGACATATAATAACATATTTTTATTTTTTTTAAAAATAGATTTGGACTGAGCAACAAATTTGAATCAGAATTCCCTTCTTCATTAACTGGAAAAGTGAGTGTCTCTATTATTTATGTACTGTTTTTATGCCTCAAAACTGAAGTGTTTTCCTAGCAAATTAGAAAAAGATGTATGCTAATGAGACATGTTTATTGATATTAATATTGCAATTTTATTATTTCTTAAAACTTTTCTTTAGGTTGCTCCTGAAGAATTTAAAGCCAGCATCAACAGAGTTAACAGTTGTCTTAAGAAGAACCTTCCTGTTAATGTACGTTGGCTACTTTGTGGCTGCCTTTGTTGCTGCTGCACATTAGGTTGCAGTATGTGGCCAGTTATTTGCCTCAGTAAAAGAGTAAGTTTCCTAACCTTTTTAAACCTGGTTGACACAACTGTAAAATATTCACCTACTACTTGAATACAATTGTTGTTAAGTGTAAAACGAAATAGTGTTTGTAAAGCTCTGTGCTGAATATAGCTGAAAGGAAGTGGTTAGTAAGTATTGATTAATAGTGTTATTACTGATAAATAATATGGTAACCATAGAAGAAATAAGATGGTTACAATGATTATTTCTAATTAATGAGATTATGGGGAATTCTTTTTTCTTTCTTCTTTTTGTATTTTAGAAGTTTTTTAAAGACTACTCATAATTTTGACTGCTTATAATAAAAAATTCCTAAGATCTTGGTAGAGATATGTCAAATTAGTATAGATTGAATGCAGTACATTTTTGTTAGTTTTTAAAAAATGTTATTCATACATATAAAAATGATATACTATTAAGTTGAAATTGAATGAATGATTTAGTATGGCTACATTTTATTTTGTCACCAATAATGGTAGGAAATACAGAAAAGCAAATTCTATTTGTTCCTTGATTTCTGTTATAAAAAAAAAGAGGTAAATTCCTACTAAAAATTTTTTTAACTAGTACATTTTATTGGTAGGAAGGAGGTGTAATGCCTTTGTAATAGAATTACTTTTGTAATATTTACTCTAATATTTGTAATAATTACTTTTCTCTAAGAATATTTCTTCTTTTTCATAGTTTTCACCAGATCATCTTTACACCACAGAAAATTTTTTTTTATCTCTGGTATCTCTGGATCCACAGTTGAATTTGCTGCTCTTGTAGTTTAGATCCATTCACTACTTTCTACTACAGTTATGTGTTGCTTAATGATGGGGACCTGTTCTGAGAACTGCAGGTCCTTCGATGATTTCCTTGTTGTGCACACATCATAGAGTGTACTTACACAAATCTAGATGGTATAGCCTACTACATACCTAGGCTATATGGGATTGCCATTATAATCTTAAGGGACCACTGTTGTGTATGCAGTTCTTTGTTGACCGAAATGTCCTTGTGTGGTACATAACTCTATTTAGGTGTTTCCATTGTTTCAATGACTGCTATATTTCAGCTGGTTGGTAATTGTTATCATTTAACCCAAGGAATTTTAACCCAAGGAATTATAGTTTTATTACTGTAGAAACCTTTGAGATCTAGCTTTTTTGTTTTTGTTTTTGAGATCCTCGGTTCTTTTAGGTAACATAAGATGTTGCAGTGTGTGTACAGTGTATATTTAGAAAACACAGGTAAACATTTTACACTTCTTTTTACATTCTTATCAACTTAAAATCCTTTTTTTTTTTTTTTCCCTTTTTGTCTTTTTTCATGACCGGCAACGGATCGCAACCCTCAGTGTTGCGCCCGTACCGGCCCGGGACTGGCAACGGGATCGCAACCCTCGGTGTTGCTCCCTGCACCTCGCTCAGCCAGTGAGCGGGAACCGGGCTGTATGTGGGATCCGAACCCTTGGCGGGAGCGCTGCCGCGCTTCCCAAGCAGCGCACTGTAGCAGTGCGCCACCGGGCCGGCCCTAAAATCCTTTTTTAATGCCTTCATTAAGTTTCTTTTTATTTGAGACATAAGATAGATTTTTTTTTTTAAGGCTAGTTCCATCTGTAGTTTCAGAAAGTACATTTCATTTAACACTGTAGTATCCGTTGTAAGGTCTTTCTTGTATGGATATGACTATGGGACATTTATTTGGTACATTAATTTTATATGGATTCTATTATTTAGTTAGCATAAACAAATGTAACTATTGCTTAAAAAAAGCTGTGCATTTCTTTGTCTTGGGTGTAAACTGTTATATAACCATGGAGAGAGTGATACTCCATGCTTGTATGAAGGGTATTAGAGGCCCTGGAGAAAAAGGTGCTTTTAAGATGGGTGCAGAATAATCTAGAGCAGAGATTTTTAACTTTTTGTCATGATCCCACTGGTAGTCTAGAAAAGCCTATGAACACTTTATTAGAATAATGTTTTATGTGTATTTTAAAACATGTAATGTATTTTAGGGGCCAAGCCCGTGGCGCACTCGGGAGAGTGCAGTGCTGGGAGCGCAGCAGCACTCCCGCCGCGGGTTCGGATCCTATATAGGGATGACTGGTGCGCTCACAGCGCTCACTGGCTGAGCGCAGTGCGGCCGGTCTCAAAAAGGACAAAAAAACCCCCCAAAAACATATAATGTATTTTAAATATGTAAAATACATAGGATTATGAAGAAAACCAATTATGTAAAATACAGTTATCAAAATACTAAAAACTTCAAATATATGATTTGTTGATATGTTTATTAATGCATATAAAGTAAAATAGCGGTGGTACTATATGATAGGAAGAATCTGTGATTTTTATAAGTGATAAAAGCATAAGTCCTATTTAGTCTATTGCAGTTAGTTGCATACATTCATAACCTGAGTAAATATAATACATTTCAGTTAGAGATTAAAAATGAAGATGAATTTTTGTCCTACTGACTTTCATGGACTCCTGGAGTTTTATCTAGGTATTCCATACTAAGAACCTTTCATTTAGAGTTACTAGTATAGAAAAAGGCTAAAACTCTGCCTGATTGCTAGCTTGTAAACCTCTCTTTTCTCCACATTTTTATATGGGATCCTCTTATATGATTAGAACTTTGTGTCAGACTCTAAGACAAATCAGGATCAAAAGCATACTTTATATGCATGCAGCTCAGCGTTTTTGCCTTCCTGGCATTATTCACTGATTTGGATAACTAGATTTCTGGCTTGCCTTTAAAACTCATCCCCAACTTAGTGCCCCCTTTTATGACCTGACCTTGTTCCAGATGTCTTGTTTTTAATCTATTCTGTTGTTATTATTTTTAGATCTTCCAAATTGCTTTTTTCTTTTTTAAAAACTGCCTTTGCCTATTTTTGAAAATTATTTTTTAATATGCAGTAAAATTTAATTTTGGTGTACAGTTCTGTGATTTTTGGTAAATGCACAGAGTTGTGTAACCACCACCATAATCAAGACACATGAAAGTTCTTTCCGAAAAACTTCCTTGTGCTATCTCTTTGTAGTCAACCTGTCTTCACTTAAACCCTGGCAACCACTGATCTGTTGTCTATCTCTACAGTTTTGTCTCTTCTAGAATATTATATAAATGGCATTATACAGTGTATGTAGCCTTTTGAGTCTGACTTCTTTTATTTAGCATAGTGCATTTTATTTAGCATAGAGAGTCATATATTTTGTTTCATGTGTTAATAGATTATTCCTTTTTTTTTTTTTTTGTCTTTTGTCTTTTTCCGTGTCCGGCAACGGATTGCAACCCTCAGTGTTGCTCCCGCGCCTCGCTCAGCCAGTGAGCGGGAACCGGTCTGTATGTGGGATCCGAACCCTCGGGCGGAAGCGCCGCAGCGGTGCACTTATCCAGTGCGCCACCGGGCCGGCCCGATTATTCCTTTTTATTGCTGATTATTATTCCATTGTGTGTGTGTATCACAGTTTGTTTATCCATTCACCTGCTGAAGAACATTGGGTTGTTTCCAGTTTTTGGTTATTTTGAATGAAACTTGCTGTAACATTCACGTACATGTTTTTGTGCGAACATTAAGTTTTCATTCTTACGAGTGTCATTGCTGTGTTATATGGTAAGTATATGCTTAATTTATAAGATACTTCCAAACTGTTTTCCAAAGTGGGTGAATTTTGCATTCCAACCATCAATATATGAGAGTTCCAGTTGATCAGCATCCTTGCCAGTATTTTGTATTGTTAGTTTTAGAAATCTTAGTCATTCTAATAAATATGTAGTGACATCTCACTGTGGTTTTAATTTGCACTACCCTCATGACTAATGATATTGCACACCTTTTTGTGTGCTTATTTGCCATTTGTACATCTTCTTTGTTAAAGTGTTTGAAATATTTTGCCCTTTTAAAAATTATTTCTTGTTGAGTTTTGAGAGTTTTTAATATAATTTTGAATATAAGTCCATTGTCGAATAATATACAGATATATTTTTCCAGTCTGTAGCTTGTCTTTTCATTCTCCTAACAGTGTCTTTGGCAGAGCAAACAATTTTGATTTTGATGAAGTTCAATTTATTACTTTTGTAAAAAATAGGTTGTATATCTAAGAATATGCCTAAATCAAGGTCATGAAGATTTTCTTCTGTGACCTCTTCTGTGTTTTACATTTAGATCTATGGTCCATTTTAGTCAGTTTTTGTGTAGGTGTAAGGTCAACATTCATTTTTTTGGCACATGACACTCCACAAGTTTTCTAGCACCATTTATTGAAAAGACTGTCCTTTCTCCATTGAATTTCCATTGTAGATTGCCAAAAACTAATTGACCATATTTGTGTGGGTCTATTTCTGGACTCTGTTCTACTAATTTATATGTCTGTTTTGATCTATTTTCTTGACTGTTGGCCAGTATGGGAATCTGAACCCTTGACCTTCATGTTATCAGACCGTGCTCTAACCAATTGAGCTAACTGGCCAGTAATGGGCTATTTAGTTTACTATAGTTTTATAGTAAAAGCTATGTCAGGTGGGATGAGTCTTCCAAATTTGTTCTTTTTCAAAGTTGTTTTAGCGATTCTAATTTTTTTGCCTTCCATATAAATTTTAGAATCAGCTTATCAACATCTACAGAAAAAAGAAAAGCTGGAATTTTGATTGGTATTGCATTCAATTTATAGGACAATTTGAGAAGAATGGACATCTTAACAATTTTAAGTCTTTCAAACCAGGAACATGACACACCTCTCCATTTAGGTCTTTTTTTCATTTGTGTTTTGTAGTTTTTCATAGCATATAGATCATGTGCATATTTTTTTAGCTTTATATGTAAGGACTTCTTTGTGTTCATGCTGTTATAAATGATATTTTTAAAAATTTTGATTTCTAGTTTATTGCTAATACATAAAAATATGTTTGATTTTTGTATTTTGACATTGAGTCCTTCGACTTTGCCAAACTTATTAAATTCCAGGAACTTTTTTGTAGATTCCATGGGATTTTCTACATAGATAACTATGTTGTGTGAGAATAATGAATTTTATTTCTTGGTTTCCGATCTGCATGCTTTTAATTTCTTTTTCTTCTCGTTTTTTCACTGGGTAGGACTTCCAGTAAAATGTTGAATAGGAGTGATGAGAATGGACTCCTTTATTTTTATTTTCTCTGTTGTTACTCTTTTTTAACTTTCATTGATTTTTGCTCTTTTATTATTTCTTCTCCTTGCTTCAGATTTAATTTACTCTTCTTTTTTTAGTTTCTTAAGGTAGAAGTCATTGACTTGACCTCTTTTTCTTTTGATACAAGTATTTAATACTAACCATTTTCCCCTAGAGCTTTGCTTTGACTGCATCCTACAGATTTTTATATATTGTGTTATTTTTATTCAGTGCAAAAGATTTATAATTTTCCATGATACTTCATCTTTGACTTATGGGTTATTAAGAAGTGTTTGTTTAATCTCCAGATATTTGGATATTTCCCAGAAATCTTTCTGTTATTGATTTCTAGTTTAATTCTATTATTGTCATAGAACATTGTGTGATTCCAGTTCTTTTAAATGTGTTAAGTTTTATTTTGTGGCCTTGAATATAGTGTATCTTGGTAGTGACATTTAAAAATTTGTTATTTGTATTTCAGCAACTTTATTGAGGTGTAAGTGACGTACAATAAACTGCACATATTTAAGGTGTGTCATTTGATGAGTTATGTCACATGCATACACCCATATACACATGCATATATCAAGATAGTAAACATATTCATTCCCCCCCCCCTTTCCTTTTGCCTCTTTATAATGCCCTCACCCCTTCTAGGCAAACTGCTCATCTGCTTTCTAGCACTGTAGATTAGTTGGATTTTTCAGGGTTTTATGTAAATAGAATCATGTAATATGCATTGTTTTTTATCTTCTTTTACTCATTATTATTTTGAGATTCAACCATGTTATTAGTTCATTCCCTTTTATTGCCAAGTAATTGTATTAGTCTGTTTTGTGTTGCTTATAACAAAGTACACAGAACTGGGTGATTTATAAAGAAAAATGACATTTATTGCTTACAGTTTCTGAGGCTGGGAAGTCCAAAGTCCATCTGCTGGTGACAGTGACCCACGGGTCTCACATTGCAAGATGGTGGAAGCAGAGAGAGCAGAGAGAGAGAGACAGATTCTCCTTTTAAAGCCCTCAGAACCATACCCCTCACCACCATTTTTAATCCATTCACTACTACACGGTCCTACAATCCAATCACTTCTTCAAGGCTCCACCTTTCGATTACCATAATAGGATTTCCCACCCCCTTAACAGTCACAATGGGGGCTAAGTTTCTAATACATAAAACGTGGAGGAGGCAATTCAAGCTTCAATGAGTTTTGGGGGGACATAATTCAATCCACTACAGTAATGTTCTGTTGTATGGATATATCACATTTATTTATCCATTTACTGGTTGATGGACATTTGTGTTCTTTCTAGTTTTGGTCTTTATAAATAAAGGTGCGATGAATATTTTTGTTCATGTCTTTTTATGGTCATATACTTTTTTTCTCTTGAGTAAAGATTTCTAAGAGTGCAATGGTTTGGTCATGTGGTATATTTATATTTAACTTTTTAAGGAACTGAGAAATTATTTGCCAAAGTAGAAGTACTATTATTTTACAGTTCCGTAAGCTGTGTATGATAGGCTGTTCAACTACATCCTTGTCAGCACCACCCTTGTGGCAGTGGTTGTGCTCGTGGCTTTGGTGGGCTGCCCACATGGCAGCAGTGGCTCCAGCAGTGATGGGCTGCTTACACAACAGTGGTGGCTGCATGGCGGTGCTGGTGGTGGCAGCAACTGCAGAAGTGGCAGTTTTATCAACCACCTGCTTGGCTGTGGTGTCCACAGCGGCAGCTTGCATAGCTACAGTGTCTACAATAGTGGTAGGGTTAACTCCCCGTGGCAGCAGCAGCCTCGGTGGCTGCAAGTGCCTCCCTGATGTCTGTGGTGTTCTTGGTGGCAGTGGGGTTACCTCGTAGGCGTGGCAGCAGTGCTGGTGGCTAAAACTGCCTCCCTCGCACTTGTGGTGTCTACAGGGGCAGTGAAGTTAGCTCGTGAGTGTGGCATCAGTACCAACAGCTGCAACTGCCTCCCTTGCATCTGTGGTGTCATGTTGTAGTTGTGACTGTGACCCTGAGTGCAGGGCACAGCACTAGCTCAACTCTGGGGGAGAAGGAGTGCTCTGAAAGTTTGAACCTGGTATTCAAAGTACAGCTGCAATTTAGGTAGTAGAGCTAATGGGGCTTAGTTGTTATGTAGTTTCCAGGGGGCGAGGCACTATATAATGGTAACTGTAGCCCCTGAGTTGATAAAACTGGGCAATATTTCAGTCTCTGTAAGGTCAGGTGCAGTGACAGGAAGGACCCAGAATGATAGATCATAGCTCTTGTTTGGGCCTTGGGGGCAGGGAGCAGCACAGCACTGACTCTACTTCCCAGGGAAAGGGTTATTTCAGCAGCTCAGTTTCTAGGGAAATAGTCCAGGCTCAGGGAAGCAGGGTACTAGAGTTGTTTGGCCAGCAGGGTAGGGTGTCTCACTCAGCCACTGCTCTGTTTCCCTGTGACACAGAGTACTGTGTCAGCTCAGCCCTGGGATGCACAGCTGCTCAGCTTGACCAAGCAGTTTCTTGGCCAAGATATCACATCTCCAGGGTGTGATGCACCCCTTTAGCTCAGTTTCAGGAGGGTGGGTCATAGCCACAACTGGCAAGGTAGGTAAAGCTTCCTTCAGAGGGAGTGTGCAGCTTCATCTCTGACCTGATGGGGATATGGGGCACAGCTGCAACTGGGAGGAATGGGTGGAGCAGCTGGCTTTAACACAGCTTAGCCCCACAGGGTAGGGTGTAACAGCTGGTGGCAGCTCAGCTTGGTAAAGTGGGATCACAGAATGGGGGCAGCTCAGTGGCAGCTTAGCATCTAGGATTAAAGGGTGTCACCCTGGTATAAGACACCCTCCAGCAGCAATTCCAATTCCAGGAGGTATAGGATAGTACCCAGCAGCAATAGCCATTGAAAGGTGGGGCACAGTATGAGCTTCTCTGGCAGGAGCACAAGTGTGTGTTCTCCAGGCAACTCCCTCAGCTGGGCTTAGTGCCTGTAAGGACTGCCAGGGTCCTCGGTGGTGAGGACTCTAGGTATCCAGGATATTGATGGACACTGCTGGGGTCCTCTAGCTTACCTTTTTTTCCCAGGGAAAAGTTCTTCCTGGTTCCCAGCTGATCCTGGGTGATGGAGGCTGGGTGTTTCTTTACATTCTCTGTGTGGCTTTTCTGAGTTTCTGTGCTCACTAGTTAGCCATTTTCTTTTTTGGTTGAGCTTTATAGTTTCTTTTTCAAGGAATTTGTCCACTTTATCCACGATGTTGAATTGTCGGCATAAAGTTTATAATATTTATTAATTATGCTTTTACTATCTGTAAATGTCTTACGTCACCTCTCTTATTCCTGAAATTGTTAATTTATTCCTTGTTTCTTTTATTCTTCTGACCAGTCTATCTAGAAGTTTATGAATTTTATTTATCTTCTCAAAGACTAGATTTTGGTGTCATTGGCTGTTTCTGTTTCTGTTTTTATATTTCATTGAGTCTGACCTTTGTTATTTCTTTTCTTCTTACTTAGGGTTTAATATGCTCTTCTTTTTTTGGTTTCTTAATGTGGAAACAAAGATCATTGATTTGAGATGTTTCTTCTTTTCTAGTATAGTTGTTTAGTGCTATAAGTTTCCTTCTTGAGTACTGGTTTAGCAGTGTCACACAAATTTTGATTTTTTTCTTTTAATTTTCATTCAATTCATTCTATGTTTTAATTTCTTTTTTGATTTCTTCTTTAACCAATAAGTTATTTAAAAGTATTTTATTTCACTTCCAAATATTTGGGGGATTTTCTAGAGATATTTCTCTTAATTGATTTTAATTGTTTCATTGTGGTCAGATAACCTACTTTGTATGTTTTGAATCTTTTAAATTTATTGAGACTTATTACTCAGAATATGAACTGTCTTGATAAATGATTTGTATGCACTTGAAAAGAATGTGTATTCATCTATTATTGGTTAGAGTGTTTTATAAATGTCAATTAGGTCAAGTTGTTTGACATTTTTACTGATTTTTCTGTCTACTAATTCTATCAGTTATCAGAAGAGAACTGTTAAACTTTCTGACTACAATTGTGGGTTTGTCTATTTATTCTTGCAATTTATGCTTCTTGTATCTTGACACTGTAATTAGGTACGTAAACTTTCAGGGTTTTTGTGTTTGCTTCATGGATTGACCTTTTCATCATTATGAAACTGATCTTCTCTTCTCTGAAATCTACTTTGTCTAATAGTAATACAGTCAGTCCATCTTTCTTGTGATTAATGTTAGTATGGTGTATCTTTCTCCATCCCTTTACTTTTAGCTTATTTGTAACTTTTGTTTAAGTTACATTTCTTATAGGCAGTGTTGAGTCCTTCTTTTCTGTTCAATTTGACTGTATCTGCCTTTTAATTAGGGACTTTGAGCCATTTACATTTCTTGTGATTGTTGATATAGTTAGGTTTAAGTCTTTCATTTTGCTATTTTCCTCCTCTCCCATGAGTTCATTATTTTCATTTTCCGAATTTTCTGCCTTATTTTTAAAAATAATTATTTATTGAGGTGAAATTTATATAGTGTAACCGTTTAAATATGAACAATTTAGTGACATTTAGAACATTTATAGTATTGTGCAACTACCACCTCTGTCTACTTCCAGAACATTTTTATTGTTCCAGAGTAAAATCCTTACTCATTTTAAGTAGTTTCTCCCCATTGCCCTCTCCCTGCAGTCCCTGGCAGCCACCAATCTGTGTTCTGTCTCTATGGGTTTATTTATTCTGGATAATTTATATAAATGGGATTATGTAATATATGATCTTTTGTGTCTGGCATCTTTCAAACTTAGCATAATGCATTGGAGGTTCATCTACATTGTATCATGTATCAGTACTTCTTCTTTTTTTTTTTTTTTGTTTGTGTGTTTCTGGCCAGTATGGGGATCTGAATCCTTGACTTTGGTGTTATAACATCATGCTCTAACCAACTGAACCAAATGGCCAGCCCTATTTCATTTTTATGGCTGAATAATTTTCCATTGTATGTACATGCCACGATCTGTTTATCCATTCATCCATTGATGGATATTTAGGCTCTTTCCACCAAAAAGATGATTACTGCTGCTATGAACATGTGTGTGCATATATTTGTTTGAGTACCTGTTTTCAATTTTTGTGTGTATGTACCTAGGACTGTGGTGTTATATGGTAATTTTATGTTTCACTTCTTGAGGAATCAGAGCAGTGTTGTTTTGTCTAGAGCTAGTTATTCTCTCTTTTAGTGAGGCAAGACCCTCCTGGGTAGTCTACCCAACGGCCTGTGAATTGTGATGTTTTCTAGTCTGGTTAGTGGAAAGAGGCCTTATGCTCGATCTTTATGAGCCCTGGACACTATTACTTCTGATCCTTTCTAGTTAGTTTTTTGCCTCACCTCTGGTAGTTTCCTTACTTGGATGCACTGCTCAGTACTCACCTTGATATTCAGTAGAGACTATTGCAAATCTCTGGAGTTTCTTCTCTGTGTAGCACTCTCCTCTGATACTCTGTTCTGTGACTGCAAGCTGCCTTGGTCTCCCCAGACTTTTCAGTTCTGCTATCTCTAATTCAGGGAGTCCCAGGCTTTGCCTGATCTCTCCATTCACTGTGACTTGGAAGCTCTCTTAAGTCAGTAAGCTTGGGAAATTGCCTGTCTCTTTTGTTTCTGGTTTCTCATGGATCACTTTCTTTCATTGTTTGTTGTCGATTGTCTTGAGAACTTTTGCATATGTTTTATCTATTTTTTTTTAATTGTTTCAGGCTAGGGGATAAATCTTGTGTCTATTGCTGCATGTTGGCTGAAAATTGAAGTCTTAACATCCTTTTTTTATAGAAGCATTCTTGACATGTAAGTACCATGCTAGATGCTGAGGATAGAAAGATTTATACTAATGCTCTCCTCAAAGAGCATATAATCTATTTGGCAAATTGCCTAGGTGAGTGCAGAGATAGTATAAATTTGTAAGTACTTTTCCTATTTTTCATGAAGTAATTCTAAAAACAAAAGACAATAAATATGAGGGATCTTCAAAAATTTTATGGAAAGATTCATATTACCTTTTTTCTTTTCTTTTTTTTTTTTCTTTTGGTGGCTGGCTGGTACGGGGATCTGAGATTCGTATTATCTTTTAATTCCATTTTTCCATGAACTATTTGAAGTACTCTTATATGTGTCTTTAGGATCTAGAAATATGAAGTGGCCACCTTCAATCACAAAATATATTTGAAGTCTTGTGTTATATCTCAAGAATTGATTTGAATTTTACATTCTAATATATAATATATTTGTTTTAATAGAATATGTTTAAAATAACTAAGTAAAGCTGATAATCTAGGAAGATAAGCACGTTTGTCCTATGAAATTTCTGGGTTTGGCTACCATTTCATCATGCTGCCAGTGTGCCATTGTGAAGGTTAATTCTAGATGTCAACTTGGTTAGATGAAGGAATGCTGAGAAACCTGGTAAAGCAATCTTTTCAGGTGTGTCCATGAGGGTGTTTCCAGCAAAGATTAGTATGAGAGTCTGAGTGGCCTGGGTGTTAAAGGCCCACCCTCAGTGTGGGTGGGAACCATCCAATCCACTGGGGGCCCGGAGAGAACAAAAGACAGAGGAAAGAGGTGAAGCTCTCTCTCGATCTGCTGGAGCTGGGATACACTCTTCTCTCCTGTCCGTGGACATTAGAGTTTGAGACTCTTCAGCTTTTGGGTTCCAGAACTTAAACCAAGGATACCATCAGCTTCCCTGGTTCTGAGGCCTTTGGACTTGGACTGAGCCACGCTACCGCCATCCAGTTTATAGACGGCCTATCGTGGGACTTTTCTTCATAGCCACGTGAGCTAATAATTCCCCTAATAAATCCCTCTCATATAATTATAACATATCCTATTGATTCTGTCTCTCTGGAGAACCCTGACTAATACAGCCATTTTTATAGATAATAAAATCTCTGGATTTTATTTATTCATTAATTTAATGAATATTCCTGAAGCAGCTATGTGGGCTTGGTACTGCTTTAGATGCTGAGGTCATGTGGTTCCTCTGTGGACTTAAAAGCAAGAAAATAAATAAGAATTTCAAATAGTGGTCAGTGCTTAGAGAGCAATAAAACAGGAAACTTCAGCCTTTTAGTAGGTTCTTTGTAAGAGCCTTAGGAGCTTACAAATGGATAAAATGTTTCAGCTCTATTAAATAGATTTTATGACATTTACTTTACAAAAGATTATTTTTGTTTCTTGGCTATGCTTGACATCACTTATTTTGTATATGCTTTCAGCCTGGCTCACTTTTTGAAGAAATGAGTTTTAGAATTTTACTCTCTGTTGTATTATAGTATTTTTTTGTTTTGGTTTATTTTCCACCCTAAGGAACTGTTTCAGTCTTCTAAGATTTTGCACATATATATCATATTCCAACTTTAGTGACTTTTTTTCTTTTTTTTCCTTTTTTGTCTTTTTTACTGACCGGCAACGGGATCGCAACCCTC
>NW_007726838.1:441452-469008 GCF_000696425.1 Galeopterus variegatus
CCGCGGCCAGGGAGCGGGACCCGGTCTCCACATGGGATCCGAACCCTCGGCGGGAGCGCCGCCGCGCTCCCAAGCCGTGCACTGTCCAGTGCGCCACCGGGCCAGCCCCAACTTTAGTGACTTTTGTAGATTTTGTTTATATATGCTCTCAGCCTTTATCCTTTCTTAATGAAGAATCCTAAGTTTTACACTGTTTGTACACCAACTTCTCAACCTACTAACTTGTCTTTCCTTCTTTTTTTTTAAAAGTGCTTTACCTCTTACATATGATGACCAGAATTGTTGGCTTTCTAAAAGTGCTCTCTATATGGGTTTGTTGTAAATAGTGTATATTTCTATTCCCTTTGCACTTTTACTTGTTTTTAGTCCTATTTCAGGGAATCATTCATCAAGGAAAAGGGAAGTAGCCTGTAACATGTGGTGGTAGGACTGGCACTTTGGTGCTAGAACTAACTGGTTTGGACTGTGACACTTACCAAGCCCTTTCTCTAAACTTCAGTTTTTACCTCTCTAAAATGGTGTAATGTCCCTTCCTTTCAGTGTTGTTTTAGGAATTATAGCAACTGCATGTAGAGTACTTAGTATAGTATTTTGCCTATAGTAGGTACTTAGTTAATGGCAGTTGCTCTTTTTTTTTTGTCTTTTTGTCTTTTTTCCGTGTCCGGCAACGGATCGCAACCCTTAGTGTTGCCCCCATACCGGACCGGGGACCGGCAACGGGATCGCAACCCTCGGTGTTGCTCCCGCGCCTCGCTCAGCCAGTGAGCGGGAACCGGTCTGTATGTGGGATCCGAACCCTCGGGCGGGAGCACCGCCGCGCTTCCCATCGCTCAGCCAGTGAGCGGGAACCGGTCTGTATGTGGGATCCGAACCCTCGGGCGGGAGCGCCGCCGCGCTTCCCAAGCAGCGCACTATCCAGTGCGCCACCGGGCTGGCCCAATGGCAGTTGCTCTTATTATAACTTTATTATTATTATTATTCCCAGTGTCTGTCTTGTTAACTACTGTATCCCCAGTGCCTCTCACAATGTCTGGCATCTACTTGGTGTTCAACAAATATTTGTTGAATGAATCTACTCTTCTGACCTTTAAAGTCCTTGAGTTAGTAAGATCATAACATTTCAGAAGATATGGTCCTTACTAGTCAAAACAAGGCTCCTAGGGGCTGGCTGGTTAGCTCAGTGGGTTGAAGTGTGGTGCTGATAATACCAAGGTCCAGGGTTCAATCC
This sequence comes from Galeopterus variegatus, assembly GCF_000696425.1. Taxonomy (NCBI): domain Eukaryota; kingdom Metazoa; phylum Chordata; class Mammalia; order Dermoptera; family Cynocephalidae; genus Galeopterus; species Galeopterus variegatus. The sequence continues at coordinate 442,681 of NW_007726838.1, forward strand.
CGGTACTGGCCAGCTGCCAAAACCAAAACCAAACCAAGATTCCTTGGTAAATAAAAGCATCTTGCCTTTCAGAATAAATAACACTTTTCTGTAGGCAGTTTGATAAAAGTATAAAGGATAGTTAACCAGTGTCTGAAGCTGGATGATCTTGAGAGATTTCACTTAAAACCTCTGAGCCTGATGGGTTTTTCCCTCTTCTCGTTTTCTTTTAATCTGAGAAAAGGACAGGCTATCTGATCTCTCAGGTACTTTTCACCTCTAAAAATCTATAATTCTTTGAAAATTGAGCTATGTGGGTCTATAAACCGTTTCTATTTCCAAGCTTAAAAAATAAGTTCTCAATGTTGATTTTATTTTCAAATTTAAAGAATTAACATTTTACTAAATACTTTTATACAGATTTCTTAGGTTTGTTTTCTTTGAATTTTTTTTAGGCAATTGTTATTTAGCTTTTGAAACTTTGGCTAAAGGACCTATATTTTTCCTCTTTTAAAGTGTTTTGTATGCATGCAAATAAATAGTAATTCATTTTAACTATATTTCTTTTTCTTGAAGTTCTAATTTACTTAGATTTACTTATGAATATCTTTCCTCTCAAGTTTAGTTACCCAATAATTGTGAGTTACTCTTTTAGGATGTAGTAGGGGTTGAGAGTCTAAATGGGAGAGGTGAGGAGTAGGGTTTTCTTTTTTTCTTTTCTTTAGTGAGACATGTAGCCTTGAAAGACTTAAAGAAATGCAAGAGAAGGTGAACCTAGGGGAATCATAAGTAGAAAACTAAGAGTGTCTCTATTTGGGGGAAATATACTTACTCAGTTATACTGATGGTATTAAAAATTACCTAGAATTTTCAAAACTGATTTACTTTGTTTGGGATTTGAGCATTTATAGTCAGTAATTCTGAATAATTAAATGATAAAGGCATTGAACATTTGGGTAAAGAATTAAAGAAAAATGCTTCTAACATATTGTAGATAATGAATCATAGCAAAACAAATTTGAAAGCATATTATTGAAATTTTAGTGAAGGGGGAATCCTAAAAAGTTTCTAGTGAACAAGGGATGATGAATGAAATATATTCTTATAACTGCTATTGATTGAAGATGTAGAAAATCAATGCTAACTTTTTTTTTTTTAGAATACTGTTCCATTTGCTTTATTTTGGTAAACAGAAAAATATTTATAAGGACTTTCATATGTTCAGTAATGATCTTAATCTTTATTACCCTCTTTTTCTTGATTTTCATATGCTCTTACTACAGAGGTTTTTCAGGATCCTGATCTTTGTTATGTGGTGAAAGTGTACACCGTTTTAATGTGTACTGATAGACTTAGCAATATAAAATACAATTTACAGAAATTTCTATCAAGTAAACCATAGAAAAACTTGAATTATACATTTGTGCACTTAAATTAGAAACATCTTCGTTTTCTATTTAAGAAAACTTTTCACATTATATCAGATGTTTGACCTTAATACCTACTTTAATGTAATTTAAGACAATACTTGGTTTATACCAGTTACTCCAACTTGCTAAATTCCTGATTTTTACATAACTTAAAATATTTTGCTATAAAATGTAAAATCTGTATTTATATGCAGTGGAATTAATAGACTCCTAGAAGCAAATGAAGAGAATAATAATTATTGTATATCTGCTAATAGCAAGGCATATTATTTACATTCTCTTTTAATTTAATCTTCACAACAATCCTATGTGGTAAATACCATGGTAATAGCTAATAATTATTGAGTGCTTACTGTATACCAGGGATTGAGTTAACTAATTTGCTTATACTGAGTGTTCCCAAAATTCCAAAATGAGTAGACATTCATCTTATTCCTATTTTAAGGATGAGAATACTGAGGCCCAGAAGTCAAGCACCCTGTTTGAGCTCTCTCAGTTTACAAAGCTAAGCCATGACTAAAATTCCAGCCTTACAGCTCCAAATCTCGTGCTTATTTCACTATTCTATAGAGATACAAAATCGAACTTTTAAAAAAAATATATATATTATGATTTGATTTTATACCTAGAATATATACCTAGAAGCAGGGGGATTTTAGAGCTTTGGAAAGAACTTAAAAGATTTTCCAAGTTAGGAAATTCAGACCCAAAGGTGGTTATAATTTACCTAAGTTTATCCAGTTGATTGATAAATAGTAACAACATCTAAGCATTATTATATCAACTTTTGCAAGCTTTATTTAGTTTTTCAGCAGATTTATCTTTATAAGTTTTTTTCTTTCTAGTATTTAAATTTGTATTTCCTGAGGACACAAACTCACAGTAAAGGGAAGAGGCCATAAAGAAGGTAAAGTGGGGACAGGAAAAAAGTACATTTTAATTAGATTTTATACAAAATTATAGTTGGACAACTAAGAGTTGTTATATTGCTTTTATATTACTTCTGTTTTACTTTTATAAGAACAAATGAGACTCAACCTACCTGTCTGAAAAATTATTAGGTTCCCACTCGCTAGCAAATAAGTGCACATGATTTCTAGTAAAGTTTTTTTTTTCTAATACTCTATCCTTCCTTGAAACTTGTGTATTTACTCATTGAGAGATTGAGAATGCCATGTAATGAGTTAGTGCAGTGTAGGAGGGACAGGAACTCTAACTGAAAGAAGAGTTGGTTTTTCAGTACCTAACCCTAGGTGTTCAGTTTTTGCCCCTTCCTCACTATTTTTCCTATTATAAAATGCAGGTTAGGGCTGGCCCCGTAGCTCACTTGGGAGAGTACGGTGCTGGTAGTGTCGAGGCTGCGGGTTTGGATCCTATGTAGGGATGGCTGGTGCGATCACTGGCTGAGTGTGGTGCAGACCGTGCCGAGGGTTGCAATCCCCTTACCAGTCAAAAAAAAAGAAGAAAAGAAATGCAGGTTAAAGAAATAGGTTTAATCATTTTGAAATCTTATTTTGATCACTTTGCGATAGTGATCTATAAAACATTTCTCATAATTAGAGGAATACATTTACTGGTTTCATTTTAAGGAATGCTTTGGCCTTGGAACGTAGAAAACTGATTCTTTTTATAAATTATGGCCATTAATGTGAACAGCACTAATTAGAATAAAAACATGTTACTAAATTCTCATTATAAGAGAAGATTCTCATAAAAGTGTAAACTTTGAGCCTTCAGCATGCAGAGGTGGCACTGGAACTTTAAAGATGTGTTAGAATTCTTAGGAAGTGTGTTTTGCCAAGAGCTGGCTGACAGTCAGTTCTTTCAATGTTTAGAACCTAATATTGATGTGGTAGTTTGTAGAAGGATTTACCTATCTTTTTCTGTGACAAGTCTGCTGTTAACCCATCTAGTGAGTTTTTAATATCAGATATTATATTTTTCAGTTCTAGATGTCCATTTGATGTTTTTATAGTTCCAGTTCTCTTTTGAAATTCTCTCTTTTCATCTTTTCCCCTCTATTTTTTTTGAACGTATTAATCATAGTTTCAGAGTAAGTTGGTTGTGAGTGGCTTAGATAACTTGAATGGCACAGGTACATTATTTGTCTCAGGATAATATCTGTAAAGATGTTACAAATTTTTCTTTACAAATTTGTAGCTCTGTACTATGAGGGAAAGGGCGTCAGGTTGAAGATCATATAATCCTGATTTCAAATTTTAGCTCCACCACTTCCCAGTGTAGCTTTAAGTTTCTTGACCTCTGTAAGCCTTAGTTTTCATATGTAAAATGAAAGTAATGCAAACTGCCTTATAGTTTTGTGCAGATTAAATAAGGTAACAAAAAGAGGACAACTACGTAGCATGGGGTCAGACTCAAAATGAGGATCAACAAATGTTGGTTCCTTATCCCTTCTTGTTTCTCTAGTTGTCTATCATAATCAGTTAAGGTGATTTGTTAACCCCTTTTTACCTGTCGGTCCTAAGCACCGATTCTTCCTTTTGTAATTATATAGTTTTTAAAAAATCCCTGATAGTACTTTTTATTAGCTTAGTGAAATTCATTTGTCTTATGAACAGTTTTTCTAAATTTTGCTCTCAACTGAAATTCAATTTTTGTTTTTTGAAATGTTAACAGTATTTTCTGAAATGTTATGCCAGGTTAGTGGATAACTCCTTTAAAATTGTGTGCAACATTTCAGATGTTTGTGCATTTATGCCCTTTTTTTTGGAGAGAGAGAGTCAACAGCTTTCATCATTCACAAGGTAACCTAAAAATGTTAAGAACCATTCGTTAGCTTAGGTCATAAACTCTTGATGAATTCTCTTTAAGCATGAGTTGTTGAAGATTAGCACCTGCAAGTCACTGCTCAGTACTAAATTAAGAGGATATTGTTTTTTTTTTTTTTTTTTTTAAAGATGACCGGTAAGGGGATCTTAACCCTTGACTTGGTGTTGTCAGCACCACGCTCAGCCAGTGAGCGAACCGGCCATCCCTATGTGGGATCCGAACCCGGGGCCTTGGTGTTATCAGCACCGCACTCTACCAAGTGAGCCACAGGCCGGCCCTAAGAGGATATTGTTGATACATAGAATATTAGTAGTTGTTTAGCTTATCTCCATCTAAAAATATTGCTTTTAACAAACAGTACTAAAAGGTTGTTCTAGTGATACTTCATGGGTGTTTTAATATATAGATTATTTAAAAGTTAAAATTTATATAAAAATTTTAAAAGGAGCATTTACATGCAGGAATGGAATTTGTTTAAAAATCCTTTTAAGAATTCTAGTTTATCTTTTTGGTTAATCCAGGTTTTGCATGTATCATACTATTGAGATATGCCATTTAGTTTTTTGTACATCTCTGGAGGGTAAGATTTAATATTAATCCAGAATAAACAGAAGTGAATCAAGTAATTTTCTCTTAAGTTTCTCCTAAATTAAAATAATTCATTTAAAATTATATATAGTTTCCTTCTCATAACATAACTAAAGACATCATTGTTTCACTTATTTTAACAATTTCAAATGGCACAGATGTCTAAAAACACATACCATTCTTATTTGAAAAATATTTAAAAATAAGATTATGAATACATTCTAAGCATTATTCCAGTTAAAGCTTAATTAATACATTATAAATTTAGGAGTTTAAAATTAAAATTTGTCTTAAATAAGAAATTGAGCATTTGGAATTTTACTTTGATATTCTGTGATGTTATGTATAAATCCAATTCAAAAACATTTTAATTATAGGTTTAAATAATTGAACTTTTATAAATAGTTATTGGTGAAACATTTGTATGTTTTGTTAGCACATCTTAGCCTTTTTTTGTTCTAAAGACTGATAATACTATTTCTTTGGGAAAAATTCGGAGAAATTTTGTTACAGTTTCACATTTAATATTTTTTTCTTTGGCTATAAGTACTCTAAATTCATGAGATTTCCATTGGTTTTATTAGTAATGTCTAGAAAACCACTTCTTTGAAAAACCAGTTTTTCGAACAATTGTGAATAAAGGAATCATTGGTAATAAGTATAAGTGATAGTGGTAACAAAGAAGAGTAATACATTCAGGGTTCTCTGAATGGTTCATTACTGCCCTGAAAGACTTATTTATGTCTAATGGCACATAGTTTGTTTATAGGGAATAATAACTTCTTCCTTAGAAAGTCATGTTATTTTAGGAAAAATTATAAAAATACTTCAAAGTAAGTCAAATTTGAATTCAGAAAATCCTAATTTTCTATTGTAGTAATTTAGTTTTTTCAGGTGTTTCATGTGTTTTACTATTGTAAGCTTACTTTAGATGCTTCTTTGGAAGTTATAGAGATATGTCATTTAATATTGTCAATTAATCATTATCTAGCCATCTTATAAATTATTCAGACCCTTTTACATCTCTTGCAGTTTTCATGTTTTGGCTTATTTATACAATTCTACCAAAAATTTAACAGGGACCAAAGGCAATAAAAATAGAAGCCAACCTTTCTATCATTATGTTACTACTGCTTTATTAAAATGATGTTTTGAATCTCTGTTGTTATTTTATACTTTAACATAGCTGTAGCAGCTAAATGGCCATGTTAGAACTAGTTCACCAGTGAGAAAAATATAACTACCAAAGTATTGAAATTAAGAAGTATATATTTTTTAAAAAATCATTTAAAGTAAGCTCTTTGATAAGGGAGATGGATGGGAGTTCGGATGCTTGGAGCTGTCCCTTTCCAGACCAGGTTAGTGACATGACGTCATTCTCTCAAAAATTGTTTTGTTTGCTTGGTGTGAGTTGGTGGTCTTAGTCTTTTTAATTAGAGATAAGAATCCATGATAAAATTAAATTTTGTGTAGATCATCTTACACAGAATGACTGAGGAATTATTGGTAAAGAGCCACTAACCTGTCCTCTCACCCCTACGGTGTGAGCACTGAAAAGGATTAAGGCCCACTGTAGAGAAGCTTGCACTGAAGCCTGCACTGCCCTTTCCCCTGTTCTTTCAGCTAAATAGAAGATTTTTAGTTCCCATGACTATCAGTCTGGTGCTTTTCACAAGCACTAAATTCTTTTAAGGAAATTAAGATGACTTATTTTTAGAAACTGGCCTATAATACCGAAAGATAATGTTTTGTTAATATTTCATGTTGACCGATCTTATACATATTTTTTCTTGATGTTTATTAATTTACTTATTTTGAATGTGGGGGTTGATATAAATGTTTTTAAAAATCAAGGACAGGTTTTTTTTTATGATTCAGTTTGCATCCCCACTTAGTGACTATACAGTTTCGCAGTGTTGAATCTCACATTTCATTAGAAATAGCTATCTGGCAGTCCTGTGGACATAAACTCTTAACTTTTATTTCTAGGTGACTGCAGCATTATAAGGTACTTTCTTTTCATGTTTAAAAGCTTTTAAATAGCTTTTATAAATGCTGATATGTCGTATTTTTTCAGTATCTGCCAAATTGGTATTGTGTTTAATCTCGAAAATATATTTTGATTTTGTTAACCAAAAATAATTGCAGAGTATTAAACATTCTCAGTAGTTAAAGCTTTTTTTCTTTCCATTTAATTTGAGCTTTTGTTGTTACTAACAAATAATTTGTGATAGTTTCTTTTCTTTTCTTTTTTTTTTTTTTTTAAATGACTGCTAGAATCTATATACTTGTCACCTTAGTGTGCTAGAAATGTTCCACTCAAATCGAGGGTTCCTTTCTGGTTTTGTGTGTTCTCACCTGCTCCTCACTGTAAATCATTGAGATGTCAAGTGCAATGATTAATTAAGCTGCACGTGCAAGTGCTTTTTTTTTCACCTGTCAAACAGGAAAGAAGTCTTATAGCAAGATTAGATGGTACTAATTCACAGCTTTTACTTCAGACTGTCAAGTGTGTAGAATATTTTATGTTTATATGCTTATTCAGAATATGGCATACCAGGGTTTGTTTGGTTTAGAATTCTAAACATTGTAAGATGCAATTATTATACCAAACCCTATCATTAAACTTCTAATTAGAGACAAAGAGTAAATTTAGAATTCCTACATAAATATGAATTCCTACATAAATATTTTGGAATTTAAGGTTCATACTTTGTATTTATTTTTGTTTTTAAATTGATTGTATGTGTGTGTGTCATGGTGGTAACTACATTTTTTTCTTTGAGTGATAAATATTTGCAGAATATAGTCTTAAGCTTTTGGGTACTTTTTTCTACATTAATATAAAACAACAAATTTGGAAAGCTTGTTCCCCCTCCCCTAGTTTTTTCCCCCCCCCCCCCCCCCCAATTTAAACCTTCAGTAAAACCTCAAATTGTATAGAAATCTTAATCTATTATTAAAAGGTCCTAGAAAGGAAGATTACAAGGTAGATTCAGGTTTTGAATCAGTTTTGCCATTGGTTTAGCAGCGGGTGGGCAGGCAGATGCCTGCTCAGAGTAGAACCTATTGCCATTTTTCACCATTGATAGAGTAGCCTTTCAGAGTCAATGAGCTCTGTCAATGTGAGCTTGTCAAGGCTACAACTTCATAGACCTGAGAGGCGGTTTGAGAGGTCAGCCCTTTTCAGGTTCGCTGTGATGCAAATGAACTTTAATGCTTAAACAACTATTGGAATTTTTATGTCTGCTCCTTGTTCTTTTTTCTTCACAAAGTCATTGACGAGACATTCAGTGCTTTTTAAATTGGAAGTTGCATTGTGCTAAAGACCTAGTACAGATTTACAGAGGGCTGAAAGCAGTTAGATCATGTTCTTTTCATGGTGCGATTAGAATCAAATCGATTTCCCTACAGCCTTCAGCATTCAGATGGCAATTTTAACAAAGCTTGGGGGCTAGACAAGGGACAAAACGACTGAACTGAATGTTAATTACACTCTGCAGCCTTATTTTCTTTTGATTTGGGGCTGACTGGCAACTAAATTAACAAAAAGTGTGACCATAACTGCTGCCCTATTTTCATTTAAAAGGAGAGCTGCCTCTAAAAGGCTATCTTTACAAAGAAACAACTGAGGTCTGCTGATCATTGTTAACAAGGGCACTATTTTTTCTTTAAAATTCTTGCCAAAAAGAAGCACTTGTTCAAAAAAAGTAGTGTAATAAATTAGTCATTGGCATATTATTACCCAGAAAGATAGTTGATTTTCTGATTTTTATGACATAAGCTTGGAAAATGTAAGGCAATAGTGGTTGGTAGTTATGAATTATAATTGGCACCTAAGTGACTTTGGTGTGTCTTTAGCAGGTAATATGGTAACTAGATTACAGTAGATAATTCAAACAAATATTAATGTTTATTATATAACATTACATTGTTCAAAACCAGCTTGACTCTAACAGTTTTTCACCTAGCTTATCCTTGCTTGACATGCACATTTTCATATTTGATTAGCACGCACTTATAGTTGTGCCACATTAATAGTAGTAGATGCTTTTTTTCCCTTCTCTTGCAAAAAAGGTGCAGCTGCACCAAGTTGCAGTTGGTCCTTGTACAACACTGTCATTTTTGCACCTGCAGCTGTGTCAGTCTCATCCTAACACCTGGCACCATGAATTATCCTCTCCTTTATTCATACTCCCAAGCAAGAAACATTTCATGCTTCGTAGTGAATGTTGCAAGTCAAATGAAATACATTTCTCAGTTGATTCCTGAAACAGCAGTATTGAATTAAAAGTTTGATTTTACTATCAGACAGCATTTTTATGTTGGCTTAAATAAAATTTTGTTTCTGAAAAATCTGTGCAATAATCAATAACCTGGCTTTTTAAATATGGACATTATTTTTAAGTATGATGTGAAAATTAGTTTGATTTTATAATTCGTTAGTTTTTTTTTCCATTTATTAACTTTAAATTATTTCATTTTAGAATTTACTCCAAAGGCCATTTGCTTTTTGTTAACTATATTTAAATTACTTTTGTTTTAAAATATATATCAAGGAATTTTCATTACTATTTAAGTGTTGCAAAAATATTTTTGAAAGAAGTGGGGATTTAAATTTATATCATTTGGTAGATGACATTAGCTTTTTAGACTTTGGTTGTTTTAAATCAAAGGCTAATAAGTTTGTAGCAGTTAAAAAAAAAGATACCTATGCTAAAAAACAAAGCCATATCTTTATTAAAAAAGAGTACTGTTTCTGTTCAGGATACTATTTAGTGTTTAGAACATTGATAGTGATACAGACCACCCTATACTCAGTCACTATCCTATACCTCTCCCCTTTTAATACAAAAAGCAGCTGCAAAAAAAAGTTTTTCTAAAACCAGTCAAGACTAAACTTTTTTCTCATTTGTCTTCCAGACACGAAGATCGATTGAGAAGTTATTAGAATGGGAAAACAATAGATTATACCACAAGGTGAGTACCACAGGGAGCAGCTTCGTACTGTTGGGGTCTGAATTGCACAGTATGGAAACAGATGCTTTTGTTGAACTAAAAATATGAAAGGTGGACAAATGGGTTAGTCTGTGTGCTGCAATAAAATAGAGCTCATTTTTCTTCTTTTACTCTTCTACTTGTCTAGCTGTGCTTGCACTGGAGACTGAGCAAAAGGAAATGTGAAACGAATAACATGATGGAATATGTAAGTTAAAGGGCTGTTTTGTGAGTTTCTCTATTAAATGATCATTTATTTTACTTCTGATCTTATTCTTTTCATGATTATTAATCAGCAAAAGTGTCAGGAGCTTAATCTCCTGAGTGCAAGGATTTTCTACGGTTCACAGATGCATGGTTTCACGTGCAAGACTGATTTATAAAGTTATGAATGACTTGAAAACAAGTCTTTACTGTGTTCTGAAAAATAATAAATTAATTGCCAAGATAAAATAGCCTGAACATGTGTTGATGGAGTGTGAAATTTTAGATGCTGTATAAAGAATAACCACAACTTTGGTTACGCAGCAAGTCAGATATGGCTTTTTTATATAATGCTAATCAAGTTTCCAAGTATGGAAGAAAACCTTTCAGCCAAGCCATTGGAGCTTAAGAAATCTTTAGCCTTTATAAATTTTAACTGTCCATACCTCAGTGGCCTTTAAAGAATCTTTCAAAGTGTTATTAAAATATTGCTTTGTAAAAATTATCTTAAAATTAAGCAGGAGATGTTGATCATCCTGTGTTTATTCTTTAAAAAGTACCTAATTTAACACGTATATACAATGAATTTTAGAACTTATTCAATATGAGATTTTTTAATTTGCTGACTCCCTGCTTTACTTGAAAAATTTTTGTCTTTTTGAAAAGTTCAAAACACTATAGAAAATTATGAATTTTTATTTATTTTTGAGCTTGGGTGTTTTATTTTAAATATGGAATGGTTATTACAGTGAAAGAAAAATATCTAAAGAAGACTTAATTGTTGAAAATTAAAGTCAGAGCCTTTGTGAAGTACCTGATACAACATTTCTGATGAATTTTGTCTATTCTTTGAAACAGTATAGCCTTCATAGATATTTTTGTGTGTGTGTGTGTGTGTGTGTGTGTGTGTGTGTGTGTGTGTGTATAAAGGATTGATTAAAACTGTTTAAATAGTTGGAAATTATCATAAAATCATTTTTCCCTTTTAGCATTTTCTCGTTCTTTCATTACCATTCAGTCAAATCCCATTTCTAGCCTTGAAGATAAAAGACGTCTCTTTTTTATGGACTAGCTCTTTCAGTGAACTGAATAATGTAGATTTTATCTTTATTATATAAAACATGTTAATTTATGATGATGAGAAAGACACTAGATACTTCTTTATAATCATAAAAGAAGCACATTCAAGCACCTTGTTTTGAGGTTGACCTATGAAAATGCTAGTCTTGTATTTTCATCATACATACTAAGTGGATTTATATATGTGGGGAGGGATGGATACTTAGGAGATTTATAGGATTTTGTGAACAAATATTTTCTATATTTATAAACCCAAACCCTAAGCTTAAAACTGAAGCTTTAATTTTTGCGTGTACCTTTATTTCTAAATTTACTTTGGAAAGGAAAATATAAAAGTTATTCCCAATGCTATAATTTCTACATAGAGCTATATGAATGTCATTCATTCATAAACTATACTTATTATATTCATTTTTATGACATTCTTTTATTAACTAAAAATAAAATAATTTAGTAACTGTCCAGAACATTCTGAACTGTATGCTTTCTTTGTAAAATTGTTTCCTTTAATTTCCCATGAAGTTTTAGATCATTAAGCACTTCTACTAAAGCCATTATATTATTTTTCACACCATTGTAGAATATATCCAGAAGAATAATAAAAATAAAAAATATTTTTAAATTGCTTTAAGAGAATGTATATTTTTTGGTTTTTTATTTGTTTCTTTGGCAGCGGGGCTGTACAGGGTTCCGAATCCAAGAATGTGTATTTGTGATAGTTGAAAGTGGTAATAACATAGCTTCAAAAACCCCTAGAAATAATTTTAAAAAGTTTAAATAGCAATAGTAAGAAAATAATGCCTTCTTAGCTAATGAATTTGGACTTTTTCACTTTGTATACCTCTTTGCCCTCAACTTTTCTATAACTTGCAGAAATTTCATTTGTTAGAAGAAAATAATTCTACTTGATTATATTTTGAATATTGGAAATAATCTAGAAATACCAACTTGACACTTGACACTAATTTTTTTTTTTTTTTTCAAGTATGGTAGAGAGGTATGATTTAGAAGAAATGAGACAAGGCCAATTTCTATGTGTGGCTTCTGAAGGAAAAGAGTTTGTAGGGTATGATCTTTAAAAACTAATAATAATTCAAATATAGTCAATGATAGCCTTTATTTTCTGCTATGTAGTATATACTGTGAAATTGTTATCCACACCTAGGGACCGAAATTGTAAAGACTGCTTGATTGAAGACATGTTTGAAATATGGAGGTATTTATTGAATGTTAACTCATAAATAGTTTAAACATTTAATCATCAAATTTTAGAGCTATAAAAAATCATATCATCTAGTCCAATCCCTTTATTTTATAGATGAGGAACCAGAAAAACAGAGAAATCTAGCTTAAATGAAGAAACTAGATGGGAGAAAGTATTTTAATATGGAGCAAGTGAATATTGTAAGGGCAAATAACAAGTCAGGAAGGTGGCAAAGGTGTCACCTAAGACGTACTGCAGAATAACTGGAGTGGGACAGGAACGTTTTTGATCCAGATATAGAAGTACCTTCTTTATTGAGGTAGATCTAAAGCCAGGAGAACTGAAGAGTGAAAATGAAGCTTCCTGGCCCAGATGGCTAACTTGTCGAAGTCCTCAAATCTGGAGGTCATATCAAGATGCAGTTTCTGGAAAAGAATGAGGAGTCTGTCAAACTTGGAAACTGTACAAATCAAATAATTTTTTGATCATCATCTATTCCATACAGAGTTGTAGCAAGGGGAGGAGTTGATTATAATTTAAAACAGTTCAAGTTTGGAATAAAAATTAGCTCTGGTCAACCTGTGTATTTCTGTGTTTACTGTATTATGTGTTTGTAGGTTTTCCTAAAGTTTCCTATTAAAAGTTCCTTTGGAACAAATTTTAACTTTTAATTTTGCTAACCTTAGAAGAAAATGACTTTTAAAGAAATTGAGATAAAGGACCAAATACCCTTTATCTAGAGATTACATATTCTGGTATATTAAAATGAGAGCAACTCTAGAATTTAGAGAATATTCATGGAATTGGGTTGATAAAAGGGAGGAATCCTGATGAAAAATAATGGGACAGCTGCAGTCACATAGTACAGTAGAAAGGACAAGGATTTGGAGTTAAGACAATCTTTTGTTCAAATACTGATTCCACAACTCGTGGTATTACAACTTGTTTGATCATCAGTTTCCTCATCTATAAAGTAGTAATGATAATACTCACCTCATAGAAAAGCTGATGGGATTAAATAGATCTATATAGTGTGAAACAACTAGTATGCAGTCAGTTTTCAGGAAATGCTAGCCCCTTTTTTCATCATGCATGCATGCATGTGTACATGTGTATTCGCTCCTCCACCATGTCAGGGGCACTGTCTCTTTCACCTACCTTCACTTACCTTCTCAGACTTTGGTTATTTTACTTACTTATTGTCTTCCTCTTTATAAAGCTGAGGTATTTTGCATAGCTGGTAAAGGTCCAGAAATAAAAATTCTTAATGGTGGAACTTTGGGTTATTAGATAAGTGTTTGGTTTATAATGCAAAATTGCAGTTTTGAAATGTGAATGGATTTTCGAAAAATTTTTAAGTGATAAACTATACCTGAAGTTTTAAGTTAAAAATCTGTTTAAATTTTAAAACTTTTTCTTCTCCTTTCGCAGGTCATCCTCATAGAATTTTTACCAAAGACACCGATTTTTCGACCAGATTAGCATTTACTTTATTTACAGAGACTTTCCAAGTATGTTGTCTTTCCAATGGTGCCTTGCTTGGTGCTCTCCTGGTGGTGACATAACATTGGTTCTACAAAGTCGTGTGGTGTTTTTTTGTTGTTGTTGTTGTTGTTTTTAAGTAACCGCATGTTCTAAGTATGCATTTTTGTCAAACTTTGCAACAGTTATTTCATACAGATGTTTAATACTTAAGTTATTGTGCTCTTTTCTGTTATGTATTCTGATTTTCAAGGATTACTTTTTTGTATTATCAAAAAAATACATTTGAACTTAGCATAAAAAGTGGCCAGCCTTTTTTATTTTATCACCAAGGTATACACAGTCCTTTATTTATAAATTCCTTAACATAAAAAAACACCTTTGTAAGGCTCTACTTATCTATTTTAGCAAGCACACTCTTGGTGTTATATATTTTTTTCCTTTATAAATCTAACAGTCATTATTTTAAAGTGGTAAGTTTTCTTTAATAGCCTTTTGGAACCTAACATATCCTTTCTCATACAATTTCTAATGCTCTGTTTGCAGCAGATATATCTGTAACATTATGAAGACCTATCAAAAACTTATGAAAGTATTTCTGTCTTCACAGGTAGTAAGGCAGAATTAAATTATTTTTATTAGAATAGATAAATCAATGAATGGTATGCATGCATCTTATGGTTACTAGAGCTCAGGATCACAAAATATAGTAGCATCACAATCTGTGTATATTTTTGATTGAGATATTAATAATAACCTTACTTGGGTTATTTTTATTGTTTATCAAATCTTATATACAAAAGTATGGAAGTATTCCTTTTAAAAATTTCTAAGGAAAATATTTCTCCCAATCTAATCTGATTATAGAATGGGTTTTTTGTTTTTTTTTTTAAAGTTTTTGAAAGAAAGTAAAGTTCTAGAATTAAAAGTAAGCTGGTGTTTAATCCCCTGTTGATATTCAGAACAGATTGTTACTAAGAAATGGAGGACATGTTTAATACTGTTTTAATCCAGTAGTTTGCTTTCAGTCCAGTTATATATATTTTTTTGCTTGAGAGTATAACATATAAGTTTGAATCAGATCAGCTTGTTTCTTTTAAATATACACACAACCCTATTTTTTCTCCTTTTCGTTGTACATATATATCTCCATGCATTTTTTACCTTTTTAGATTTCTGAATGGCCTATATGTAAATTTTTGTTTTTATAAGCCTAAAATGATATAAGTTTTAATGTGTGTCAAGAACTTCTTCCATACAACTGTGGTATCGAGCAATAATGTGAATAACTTTTGAAATTATATAAACTATGCTTAATAATTTGTATTACAAATTGGTACCACTATACAGTACTTTTTTTCCTTGTATTAAATCTTTTAAATACCAGTTTCATTAATTATATACCTGTATTTTTTAAGAGTATTTCTTTGTACTTCTCCAGAGTACTGCAATTCTATATACATTTGAATAGTTAAATGCCAGTATCTTACATCATATGTGCTGTATTGGACATTAGAAACTATCTTAAAAACTAGGATTTAAAACAGTTTTTTTTTTTTTTGTCTGAGAATTATTTGTTTTCATTGCCCCCCAACTTAACAACACTGAATTTATTCAACACTTTTCCAATGAAGAACTCAAAGTACAAAGAATTCAAATATTTCTCTATTTAACTGTGTCTAGGGTGTGTCCCACCATCTTAAAGTAGTGCAATTAAAAGTAATACTGTTCAAAAACTTCATTATTTTTCTGTGGTTTCAGTGTGAAAAATTTTGTATCTCCATGCAATGCTAAGTCTGCCTCAGGATTCAGAAGGAACAGAAAAATGACTGTGTAGACTATGCAGCACAGTGTTTCCTATATAAAACTGTATCAATCCAAAGAGCACCATTTGTGTTAGTTTAATAAGAACTTACCTATTTAGACATAATTTTTCTCCTATTATTAGTCTTTTGTCAATTATAATTTTAAAATTATTATATTCCTGTAAGAATATTTTAGCGGTAAGATAATTTTCGTAGTTGGTGATATTAAGTATAGGATTTTAAAAAGCTTTTCTAATTTTATGAGAGGTGTATCAGTTACTTAAAGATTCCCTAGAAATGTGTACTCTTATACTTGCAATGTCTATATAGAAAAGAACTGTGAATATTTAATATGTGGAATTACTGTAAGCCAATTATGTTTTGAGCACTTAGATTTCCATACTTCGGTTTTCATTAGTAGCCTCCAGTATAACTCTGGCTTATCCTTTCTTGAATCCTGAATTTAAGTGTCCATGTTACTGGAAATTAGACATTTGCGAAGCCCATGTTATGTGAATGTCAATCTAAGGAAATATTTTAAATGATGATTGTTCTTTAGCTCCTGTTTTCTGACTTAAAGTTTGTGGGACATGAAACATAGATGCTTTTTAAACTGGCCAAGAAAAGAAATTATTGGCAGAAAATCCAATGTATAGATTTTACATAGGTCAAGTGAATAATTTATGATCTTTTTTGTATATTACTGGCATTTTCCAATCAGTTACCATTTCTGTATAGAAACATTCTTTTCTCAAATAATGTATTTTGCAAACTCTATTATATTTTAATACATGACTTTGGATGTCTGAGTTAAAGTAAATACTGCAAAGCCTAATGACTTTAGTAGAAACTAATATGGCACATTTAGCTTCTAAGATAGTATTGCCCCTCCCTCACAAGGGGGTCACCTCATCTAAAATGATCATCATATGTTTTATGAAGACTTTTTAATGACTAGGTTTCATTCGTTTAAAATATAAACATGTAATTTTGGCCTAAAATCCACAATAATAAATTCAACGAAAACTTGAATAATAGTAAACAATGATTTTATTTTCTTACTAGAAAAACTAGTTTTGTAATTGAATAATTTTAAATCAGGAGGAACCACAACTTTCCCCGTGGTTATGTTTTCAGTGTTTGAGAGCTTCTGTTTGTTTCTTTGTATTAGTAGACACAGGCCAACCATATAAAACTTTGACAACATTCCTTCTCAATCTTTGGTTGTAAAAGAATGATATTAAATAGCAATATGTGCAGTTGAACCCACAGTTGCATGAATCCAAATTACACTAGTTTCATATAACATTATGTACATAGACAGTTTCAACTTTTATGATATGTGGCATCACAATTATAACCATTAGTTGCATACCTGATGTTTCACTGTAAATATTTGCCTTGGTTTGCTGTTGGTCAATACTACTAAATCAAAAGTACAGTGTGTTGGGCCGGCCTGGTGGCGCACTGCTACAGTGCGCCGCTTGGGAAGCGCAGCGGCGCTCCCGACGAGGGTTCGGATCCCACATACAGACCAGCCGCTCACTGGCTGGGCGAGGTGCGGGGGCAAACACCGAGGGTTGCGATCCCGTGGCCAGTCCCGGTCCGGTACGGGCGCGACACTGAGGGTTGCGATCCGTTGCCGGTCATGAAAAAAGACAAAAAAAAAAAAAAAAAAAAAAAAAAAAAAAAAGCAAAAGTACAGTGTGTTTACAGCTGTCTTTGACCAAACTCCTGCTTCTAGTCCTAGATCCTCTTTCCTTGTGTCTGCTGAAGTACCATGGATCGTTTTGCTGTCCTCTTGATGTCCAGTGTCTTCACCTAGGCCTGGACATAGTTCAGAATTGCCTTTTTATCTTCCTTCCTCGGAGCTCCCAGCGAGAATGTCAGTTCATTTGCATTCTTAGCTAGGTGTTTAGAAGACCTATTAAAGTGAGTCACATTAAGTGATGAATGGCTGACACCCTCAGTTCTGCTAAGGTGGTACTTAACGTTTTAAAAAGGGAGTTTCTCAATTGGTATAGTGGTGCAGTTGGTGTTTTACATCTCAACAGACCCTATGGGTCCAGACTCTCCAGGGAGGGAGTAATAGGATGGTTGCATGCAGGCTACTTCTCAAACCGCCATTTTGTTTTGTTTTGGTTTGGTTTTTTAAAATTTTAATTTATCAATATACAATATAGTTGATTTTTGTGTCCATTTACCAATTCCTCTACCCCCCTTCTCCTCCCTCCCCCCCTATTAACATCATATCTGTTCTCTTGTCTTAACAAGTTCAAGGAATTGTTGTGATTGTTGTGTCTTCTTCCCTGCCACCCACTGTTTGTTCGTGTATTTATTTATTTATTTTTAGCTCCCACAAATAAGTGAGAACATGTGGTATTTCTCTTTCTGTGCCTGACTTATTTCACTTTATATAATTTTCTCTAAGTCCATCCATGTTGCTGCAAATGGTAGTATTTCATTCTTTTTTATAGCGGAGTAGTATTCCATTGTGTAGATATACCACAGTTTCCTTATCCACTCATCTGATGATGGACATTTGGGATGGTTCCAACTTTTGGCTATTGTAAATAGTGCTGCAATAAACATGGGAGTACAGGTATCCCTACGACATGATGATTTTCATTCCTCTGGTATATACCCAGCTGTAGAATAGCTGGGTCATATGGTAGATCTGTCTGTAATTGTTTGAGGAACTTCCATTACATTTTCCATAAAGGCTGCACCATTTTGCAGTCCCGCCAAGTGCAGAAAAGTTCCTTTTTCTCAGCAACCTCATCAGCATTTATCATTCTCAGTCTTTTGGATATTAGCCATCCTAACTGGAGTGAGATGGTATCTCAGTGTGGTTTTGATTTGCATTTCCTGAATGCTGAGTGCTGTGGAGCATTTTTTCATGTGTCTGTTGTACATTCATATATTTTCCTTTGAGAAATGCCTATTCAGCTCCTTTGCCCACTTTTTAATTCCAGTCACAATTTTGAAGGAAGCTGATTTATGTCTAGTTTGGGGGAGGAAAGAATAGGCTCAAGGCCAACCCTAAAACAAACTATTAATTATCCCACAGCAGTTTGGGTTTAAATATTTAACCATATTTTAATGAAATAAAGTAATTCTTCATTTTATATTGATATAATAGCCAACTTTATGTTATTTTTAGGAATATACCTTTCATATAAGTTGAGATTTGAAGGATGTCTTTAAATGTTGTTTTCTTGTTCCATACTTTTACAAAGATTTTTAGATGATAATTTAAGAGAAGCCTAAATATTGTTTATATTATTAATCATAATTCTGTGTACTTGTTTCTGTAATAGGGATCAGTATGCACACCTCCACCCCGCCCTCCGGCCCATGGCAAATTGAACCAACAGAGGTTGTTTATAGCAGATGATACTGAAAACAGAAATTCAGGATACAGATCCTGATTTTGAATTCATTTCTGATGTTCTACGAGATGATCAAATTTCTTGGCCTCTTTGCTTTTATTTTCATTTTCAAAACTGAAGGAAGATACTCATGGTGTTAGAAAAAGAAAAAGAAAAAATTTCCTTTATCATGTCCTTTGAGAAGATAATGAAGGCAACTTTGAAAAATTTATCAATTTATCTTTTATAATTTAAATGTGATAATATTTTAAAACTAACCCAGTAAAGGATTCTAGGGATTTTTTCCTATGTCCTTAAATGAGCATGGAATAGCTTTAAATAAAATAATCAGAAATCCTGATGGGTGAGCAATTACAACTATGCTTTCAGATAATTCTAGTAACATTCAGGTAAGTCTGGTAACACTAAAAAAAAGATAAAATGTAAAGTTGGTAAAATATAAAGTTGAATTTCAAAGGTGTGTATTATATGTTTGCTTTCATTATTAAGAAATTAAAGCCATTGCCAAACAGTGTCTGTTTTTCCTACAAGGAGATTTTTGGTTGTAGATAAAAGTGTGTTGGCTGTCATAATTGTGGAGAAATATGTAGATAGGCTGTAGTTTAAGGGAGCTTTGGTATTGGTCCCATGTTGGCTGCAATATTTGTATTTAGTCTTATAAAATTAAGTCTTCATTGACTGGACTTTTCTAGTGAACAAATGAAGATCTAATTTGGGCTAGGAGATATTTTTATTTTTTATTTGCTTGCTTGCTTTGGCTAGTGGAATTTTGGTTTTTCTAAGTGAGTCTTTTGCAAAATGTGATTGCATTACATAATTCCATGCTCAAAATTAAAGTATGGGCTAATTCACAGCATTTGGTTTTTAAAGAACATAATATAGTAAATAAAATCTTCAGTCAATTTAGGTGGAATTGAGAAAGGGAGTCTGGAGCTTAGAGATCAAATCACTTTAAAAGAAATTGACCAAACTAATAATGTGTATTGAAATGACCATATAAATGAATGAGTACTCTCCCTTTTCCTCTCTCTCTTCTTCCATGGACATAAATTTGCACATATGTCTGGGAATAGAATAAATTGACATTTATGAATATGAGTTTAGGCACTGTATACAATGAATTTAAAGGAAATTGTATATTATGTGTTCATAAACTTGCATCATAACGGGAAAAAAGAATAGGGAAAAAATGCAACTTAAGTATTGCCTTTTTTCTCCAATATTTTAGTTGCCCCTAAGTTTTAAAATTTGGCTTTTAAATAGAATTCTTAATTATCTAGGTTTTTAAGCTTTCAGGAGAAGGCAGAAATAATTCTAATCAGCACTACTGTAAATACACATATTTAGCAGTGTTTAAAGCTTATCTGTTGCATTGTATCAAATATCACATAAACTTCTGTTTTTGTTTTGTTTTGTTTTACTTGGTTGATCCAGATTCCAATAAACCTTTAAAAAATAGTTTCATATGTTTGGAAAAAATATGTACACACATGTATATACATATATACATATGTATACATGTATATAGATAGAGATATAATTCTCAAATAAAGTAACTGTTATTCAGCTCACTAAGATATTTCTTTGCAATAGGCAGTAAGGATGCTTTTACCTCAGTCACCTGGATTGTTTCAGTTAAAATACAAAATGACAATGGATTCTATGTGAAACATTTAAAAGCTAAGAGGGAAATTTTATTTGTGGATTATTTTTATATTTTCTTGAATTATCTCAATATTTGTTTTTAAATAATTGATTTCTTATTTTCTGAATTTCTGTTCTTTTATTCACTTTTTTTCATCCTGACAACAAAAATGTGCATATTCTCATTAATGTATTAAGTTCCTTTATTCACAAATGGAGACCCAAGCAAAAATGCCACTACTGCTTGCTGTAGTTACTATCTTAGAATCTATCAGAGAAAGCCTAAAAGATAGCCCAACCGTTTGTACCTATAATCTTAGGTATTGTTATATAACCATTCAATTTTCTTTACATTGTGTGTGAGATGAATATTTCTTGAGACTTTTTTGTTTGCTTTACTAAAGAAATCATCTAAGGGGAAAAAAAAAGAAAGAAAAACAAAAAACCAACAAACAAAAAACACCCTGTAACTCATGTGAATCATGCAGGGTGTTGTAATTTTAGTTTGCAAAGCAGTGTGATACAATGTTGCTGAGCCAAAAGCACACGATAGATTTAATGTAGCCAATTGTGTACTTTTGAAAAAAAGAGTAACTGTTCCCTGTGAGTTAATTTTGGATTTTTTCAAAATCTCTCTTTTAGGCTTTGTGCTGGATTCTTCCAGACAAATGCGTATTCCATGTGGGCCACTGTTCTGCTAAATGCTCTCAGTTCTCCTTTTGCAATCAAGATTATGTTGCTAAGGAGATTTTGCTTTTATTGGTGCCATTGATTTGTGTTAATACGTTTTGAATACCTCTCGGTATTCTTCCCTAGACAAGGCCAAAAGAAAAACTTCCCTGAGTCTCTCAATTTACATTACAAATGGAGCGGTGGTGTAATGAAGCCGATATAAAGTGGACAGTTGAAAGGGAACTAAAGAAGGGCACTCAAGTGAGAAATGAAGAAATGTGCCGAGTGCAGTCCGTGGGTTGCCGTCCGTCCAGCTGCAGGAACTGGTTCCGGCCAGAGGTAGAGTGAGTGAGCACCTCCCTCTGCAAAGACCACCCACTTTTGGAGCCTGGGCTGGCACACCATACATTCATTGACTAAAATGGGGCCATTAAAAAAGTAAGAAACTCTTCTGGGGTGGCAAGAGATGGTTCTCCCTCACACTTAAATCTCTTTTTGAGTCCTCCCTGCAGCATGCCTGGGGCCAGACTTCCTATGCCTTGCAGACCTTGAGTTGTCTTGTAATGGAAGTCCTATGGTTGAACCAGTTTTTTGGTTCCAAGGACTCGCATATTGAATTATTGCTGGTATGTATTCCTGGGTGAGAAG
This sequence comes from Galeopterus variegatus, assembly GCF_000696425.1. Taxonomy (NCBI): domain Eukaryota; kingdom Metazoa; phylum Chordata; class Mammalia; order Dermoptera; family Cynocephalidae; genus Galeopterus; species Galeopterus variegatus. Next base: position 464,597 of record NW_007726838.1, read on the forward strand.
GATGTTAACTAGATTAAATTGTTTTTAGTAATATGCTCCTTTTTATCATATTCTAGACTTGAAAGATTCTCTTCTTACTGTAAAACTCATGTTCTGTCTGTGAGTGGAAAGAGAGACCAACTGGGTGTGTCTTTAACCGGTGAAGTGCTTTGCTTACATTACAGTATAGGAAGGTGCCAGAGATTACTGTTGTGACATAAATATCCCTTTAGTGACTTACAGTGCTCAAACAACATAGTGTTAACATGCTTTTTAAGTCAAAGTGCAAATAGTGCACCTATATAACTTGAAGAATTGTTAGATATTTTAAATTAGGAATGTCAAAAATAATATGGAAACCATGAAGAAAAATTGCTACAGAAATCTGAGGAAATTAAAAATTGATCACAAGGGAAGCATCTCAAGTATTTACTGCATTATTTGGAGATGAAAAATGACTGTTTCTATTGAAACAATTTATTCAACAAAATAGAAATCTAAACTATCAGTTCTTTAATATTTAATGATCTGGGCAAGACACATAAATTGTAGAGACATTCTCCTATCACTGGAGAATATGAAATCTAATTTATTCAACAAAATAGAAATCTAAACTATCAGTTCTTTAATATTTAACGATCTGGGCAAGACACATAAATTGTAGAGACATTCTCCTATCACTGGAGAATATGAAATCTATAAAAACATATGAAAAAGGAAATACTTAATTCCTCTATTTACAATGTCTTTTCAGTAGATTTTTTTCTCCAGAAGTTTCTTGTCAACCACTGTGCTTCAGATGGATACAATTTTTAGGCCAAATGTTGTAATGGTTTTTTGTCATATCACAAAATCTTGTACTTTTGTGGGTTCCCCCACCCCGCCCCATAGTATGTTTAAAGCTTTTAAATTAACTCCAGCTTAAAGACTAAAGTTGCAAAATAGAGTGATGAATTATTTGTATTTTCAGCCTGGTAGCTTGGGCTGTATTTGTCAATGGTTTCTATATTAACGGTGCTGGTCTTTCATTGCATAATCCTAAAATTAAGAATTCTGAGAATGAGAAAAACAGCTAAGAATTAATTATAGGTGAAAGGTAGTGAGAAAAATACATTTTAATGCTATATATGGATAGTTTTTTTTTTTTTTTTTCCAAGTTGGAATTAATGTTTTGAATCTGACTTTTAAATTACTTTAAGCTTTAAAATTCTTCCCCTGGGAAAGCCTGACTTGCAGAGGTAGGCAAAACTGTACAAAACATGAACAGTGTGGTTTTACTCTGAGCATCAAACATGAATCTTATTAAATTATTTTCTGAAGATACCTAAAATTTACCATAGATATTTTAAGATTCATGAGCTCTGCAAAGCCAGCTCTTTATAGTCTTCTGTTTGTAACATACTGCTGCTAGATGGTAATTTTGTAAAAGAATATAAAAGAAGTCACCTCTGCGCTGATAGTCTGACCAGTGTTTCTTCCACATACAAGGGTCTTCAAAAAGTTCATGGAAAGATTCATATTATCTTTTAATTCTACTTTTCCATGAATTTTTTGAAGTACCCTTATACTGCTTAAAGTAAAGATAAATTAGGTCTTCTATAAATAAACTCACTACATGTTTTTAAATCTATCCAAATCAACAATTAGGCTGTACCAGGAAAGAGTTTTGAAGAAAGTATGTGTGTGGGAAAGCATTATCTCCTTTTGCACTTCTGTCAGCATTAGTTCTTGCTCTTTAGCTGTGGTTCATATCCATTTTAAAAGGGTGGAAACTCAGAGCTGGAAGAAACCCCAGAGGTGTCTTGGGATGTGCATTAGAATCAACTGATAACTTTTTTTGTTTTTTCAAATATAGCTGTACCCTCCCCCCATTAGAATTGGGAGGAGAGGGTATGAAAACATGTTTATTTTGAATATTTTTCTGAATTATGAAAAGATCTTCTCATTCAAACCTAATTTTATGACATTAAGACCTAGGAACTTTGTCACTTGTCTAAGGTCATAGTTTGTTAGTCTCAGTGCCAGGACTAAAACCCCAGGCATATGACCTCTAGTTCACAAATGTGGGGTCTTTCCTTCAGTAAATACTATGAATAGAATCTTTCTTTTTGCAAACTTAGTGAATACCAAAAAATCCTGAAAGCGATCATTTGAAATCCATGTTAAGAATGCATTATCAAGAATTGTTAAGAATTGATTATCTGTAATTGAAAGAGCATTGCCAATACCTAGAGCACCTAAAGGCAAATTGGTTTGCCCCTCCTTCCCCCTCCCCCAGGCCCCAAATCTGTCTCCATAAGTGGTAAGATTTTAGTTCTATCTACTGCTAATCTGAGAACTGTGACTTAGACATTTAATTATTTATTGCTCCTCCATGTGAAAACATTTAGAATGGCTGGCAGCCTACCAGACCCTGAGTTAAAACATTGTACAGCCTGACTAGACTGCTGGGTAGCCAACTTCACATCAGATTAAACACATTCTCTTCATAATGAATAGCTTGCAACCCAAAAAACTTGATTTTGTTACAAAAAAATGCAAGGGGTGTGTTGTTTTCTAAATTAAAATTATTTTATGTTTTACTGCCACCCTTCCAATTGTAATTGTCAAATGTATTTTCTTTGGTGGTGGTGAGATGGAAGGGAAAGGGACAATGAGGGACTTTGGGGACTAATAAAAGACTCCTACAAGGTTGGACACAATGCAGAGTAGGGATGAACATTAATGAATTTTGTACTGAAAAAATTTACATTTCATTAACATTTTAAATTACGAAGGCAGGTCTGCAAATACTGATTTGTGTGTGTGTGTGTGTGCACGCTCATTGCATTTTTCAAGCAAATTAATTAATAATGTAATCTAACTGTATCCGTGTTTCTTTACCATTGGTTTCCCTTTTTATTTGAAAGTGTAAGCTAATTAGTGTGTAGTAACATTAATTTCAGTGAATCCAAATTAACATTATCTATAGATCTATGCACATAAACTCCATGCAGTGTTCCCTTATGTAATAAATGTTTTGGGATGATGAAGGGTACTCCAAGTATCATTGATCTGCTGTGTAGTAACCAGCTCTCTACAGAGGTGCCATTCCAGTTTTGCATCTACATGGATAGAAATTAACTCTCAAAAATGAGTGGGAATATAAAAATGTAATATGTGATGATTAAAGTGCGGTGGAGGGAAATAGTGGCTGATGAATAATATAATGAACTGAAATACTGGAACTAAGAACTCTGCTTAAGAGAGCTGACTATTCAGAAGGCTGACATTTGAGGGTAATTGACAAGCAGGTACCTGAGAAATGACAGGAAAGGCCCTACATTTAGTTATTGGCATCAGTAATAATGACATTATGTCTTTAGGCCATGATTAAGGAAGATATTTTCTGAGAACAAAATTGTGTATCATATATTTGAAATGTGTTAACTATTCAATGGCAGAAGGTTACAGTGTCTTAACAATGAATGCCCTTTGACCAGAATCCCTCATTTAAGAATTTGTTCTTGTGCGGTTTGAAAATTTAGCAGCTTTAAAAAAATTAGCTTTGGGCCGGCCCGGTGGCGCACTGCTATAGTGCGCCGCTTGGGAAGCACGGTGGCGCTCCCGCCGAGGGTTCGGATCCCACATACGGGCCGGTTCCTGCTCACTGGCTGAGTGAGGCGCGGGAGCAGCACCGAGGGTTGCGATCCCGTTGCCGGTCCCGGTCCGACCCTTCTCTATCCTAAAGACCTGTTGAACCTCTGTTCCTGAGTGAGGAAAAAAATATCCAGTTATTAAGTTATCTTCCAATCCACAATAGATTTTAGGAATATAATCTGAAAACCATTGTCCACCATCACAGCTAATGAACAGTTTATTAAATGATCAACTTAGATTTTTTTTTTATGTGCCAGGTAACAGAGCTGAAGACATGTTGTTAATGAAGTTTTGAATTGTCTTCCTTAATCAAGTCATACTTTAAGATGATTTGATGATAAAGGAAGGGTTCAAGGAATGTGTTAAGCTTGGCCCATTCCTAGCCATTGTGACAAGTGCAAAGAATATCAAGGGGAGTAACATTTCTCTTCTTCTGAAGAGTGAGGCTGGAGGAATTAGCATGTATCATGGTATAGTAAGTGCTAATAATTGGGAGTGTACGTGATATGGTGGGGCTACAAAGGAGCAATACATTTTGTATTGGGTAGAAAGGTCATAATTTGAAGCTTAACACATGTGCAAAGGCAGAGATATAAATATACTGTGTTAAAAAACTGAGGGGTTCGGGCCGGCCCGGTGGCGCACTGGAGAGTTCGGATCCCATGTGGAGACCGGTTCCTGCTCACTGGCTGAGCGTGGTGCGGGCGCAACACCAAGGGTTGTGATCCCGTTGCCGGTCCCCGGTACGGGCGCGACACCGAGGGTTGCGATCCCGTTACCGGTCAGTAAAAAAA